>NC_041373.1:18723560-18773560 GCF_900634415.1 Cottoperca gobio | reverse complement strand
GAACTGACCTTCAATACATTTGAAGATCTTCATTATGAGCTCTGCAGCGGTTGTTCAGGTCACTGTAGGTCAATGAAAAAGCTCTGAAGCTAATGACACGTTTTCATTGGACAGTAAGAGGACGCTGTTGTTTTTAATGAAGAATGTGGGCGTACTGCACTGAATGTAAAACATTTCCTCACATTTGAGACAGAAATTCACGTAAAACAACATGTTAGCACTATGTTTATATGTAAATATATATATAAATGTGTGTGTGTGTGTGTTAAATCAAAATAGACTTTTTTTTTTTTTAAACAGATTTTTAATGATGTCATAGAATTTTTGTCTCAAATGTGAAGAAAAATATCTAAATTTAACGAAAGATTTGCTAGATATTTAAAGTACATCAGTATAATCTAGTACAAAACTGAAGCCCCGAAATGACTGTAAAATTAAACCAGGATTTTAACTACTTTTAATTTGATTTCAAAAGTGACAGTGACATAAAATGAATAAATATACGAAAACAGTTTCAGCAAACTGTCAATACGCCTCCACCTTCCCGTCTCGCTCTGGTTCAGCAGTGGAGTAAAGGTAAGTTGTATTACAGTTTTCTACCACAAGCCAGACAGAAGCCTGAACTCCCCCAGCCTTCAAAATAATCAGCCAAGGACTGAGCGCTGTCTTACAAAAATAAAACCAAAATAAAAAAAGTAGGTTTGGCTTAAACCCAGCTAGACCCCGGGGCTGAGCTGTTAGACACAAGCGCTGTAAATGTTCAGCACCTGATCATTTGTGTGTTTTGGACTTCCACATCCCTCCTCATTGTTATGGCAGGAGGACGGAGAGGGGTGGAAAGCCCACCAGAGTCGTCGCTCGTAACCCCGGGGCAGGCGGATGCGTGACGTGATTGACAAGCCTGATTCTCCCTCCGTATATTGCTGCGGCTTTTTTAAAACCCTGGTCGCAAGTTGACATTTATTTAGACAAGGCTCCTTCTGGGCTGCCGAGAAGCCGCAGAAACCCGAAGATGTCTGACAGAGACAAGTATTAAATGTTGTGTGTGTGTGTGTGTGTGTGTGTGTGTGTGTGTGTGTGTGTGTGTGTGTGTGTTTGGTCTCACAAGCAAATAATAAAAGTCAGTTCTAAACTAACCTACATACCTGCTTCGCTACGTAACACCTCCTCGAGGTAGTTTAAGGGACAGTATCAAAGTTATGGAGGGAGGGGAGGGGAGGGGGGGGGGCAGAAAATGGGGAGGGAGGTTTTTTTCCTTCGGCCGACGAGAAGGTCATAGAACCCTTTAGTTTCTTCTGTCATACTCCTTTTTATTCTAAAAAAAACTAATATTTTATCAGAAGGGAGACCTCCAGCAAGGCTTTGCATCTCACACGGTCATTGAAAGGGAAACATTTGCATTTGCTATAAAATCTAACAGCTTCTTCCTCGGTCCGTGCTTCAGCCTGCCACCAAGTTTCATGGAAATCGGGTCAGTTTTACCGTAATCCTAATGACAAACATCTCCTTGGCGGAGATCGAGACAGATTGCACCACAGGTCATAAAGATGCATTCAGACACATGAGGACAACAATCAACATCAAGTGAAAGGGTCAGTTCATACCCGTATTCTAATGATCCACTAAAGTTCGGCACGGTGCGAGACCAATAAATCTGTTTTTATTTGTCTTCGCTGCCATCTTGAGTGTCAACTCTTCTTTGTTTGAGGGGCGACACACCTGGTGAAGATCTGCACTCACCTGAGAGCACTTATCTTGTTCCATTAAGACTTACATTAGAATATACTGTAGTGTCTGAAACTCGTTCACTTTTAGTTATCGATGGCAAAGAGAGTTTAATTAGTACCGATTCAATATTGTTACATTATTGTTGAGTCATTGGGCGGAGGTATGTGGTGTTGGGTCCAAAGTAAATATTAATAATGCTGGGGAGAGTCTATTTTTGAGAAAATTGAACCATGAGGTTCAGCCCACCCCAGT
The DNA here is from genome assembly GCF_900634415.1 of Cottoperca gobio. Lineage (NCBI taxonomy): Eukaryota > Metazoa > Chordata > Actinopteri > Perciformes > Bovichtidae > Cottoperca > Cottoperca gobio. Next base: position 18,771,580 of record NC_041373.1, on the reverse strand, counting down.
CATTTTCATACAGCCCCTGAGAAGAGCGAAGCAGCACCAAGAGATGTCCAGGGGAGATTAGGAAGCAGGGAATATGCTTCTGGTTCTGGTCTGGGTGTGATGATGTGTGTGTGTGTGTTTGTGTGTGCCTTGGACGCAGATGAAAAGTAAACTAAGATGTAATAAGCTAGCTGCAAGGGAGTCTTAAAGTCTTTGGTAGAAAGCCGGGGTCTTGTTTCAAAGTGCAAAATCTGCCGTAAGCCCCCGCAGACGCAGACTAAACACAGCACTGGCCCTATTGTTGTTCTGCACTGTTACGGCCCCTCCCTGGAGATTTAGCAGAAGCCATAACCCTCTGCTGCTGCGACAGCCAATAGCCACGCCGCTTACTAATGACCCTGCCACCGAGGTCACGCCGCGGCCTGATCGTGAGCATTTATACAGCGCGACATTGGAGAATGATGGGATTTGGGGTTGTTTCTTCAGTTTCCAGGTATGAGGTGAGACAAGTTCTGAGTACTTTCAATTCCTTCCCGAGCATAAATACAAAGCAGAGGCAGGAATATGGCATGGTTTCCTTTTATAGCAGAACGACAGTCGGTGATAATCGACTCAGCATGTTCATCATTTCTAACCATTGTGTTTTAAGATCTGGACAAAAAGTTACACGTGTCATTTCTTTCCATCTAATACATGACTAGTCACTCCATCAGATTCCGTCACGCGCCGTTCTGTGGTTTGAAGTCCATGTATACACAAAGTTACGGGAAGGAAAAGGAGAGAGTTTACTGGAAGAGGAGGCCCATTACTGAAAGCATGGAATCGGATCAGTGGATAGGTCGAAGGTCAAACAAACCCAACGCGTTTGTTCCGTCCATTACGGTGGACGTATGGGTTGGTTGCACATGCATTTAGGCTTGTAAGCATTCGCGTATATTTGGTGTGTGTGTGTGTGCACGTCGCCTCTACCTGGCTCTGGCTTTCATCGCCATCTTCCACTGGAGTCTCTGAATCATGTAGTCTACCATGTTAACACAGTGATTACCGATCATTACGCAGAGATCCGGTTTCACTGACACCGTTCAATCTGGGTGTTTACAACGTGTCGGCGTTGACTTCTCTTTTCCGTGCGCCGAGTCTGGGGAGAAAATAAACATCTTCTTTTTACTCAGAGCACAATGTAAGCCTTACTTATACTAGCAGAGGCAGATAGTGAACATGATACGGCAATCATTTTAGAGTGAGTGGTAGGAAATTGTGAGGTTTGACTTGGTGTTTTAAAGGGCTACTGTGTCAACCTTCCACAGCGTGGGGGAGTAATTAGTGCACTGTGAAATGTGTGTGTGCACATGTACTGTATGTCCTTGTGTGACTATAAAAACTCTTTATATTTATAGTGAACTTGAGTTGACATGGAGGTTCATATATCCAAGTTCATTTGTCTTCTTTTGCCCCAATTATCATCCTTAGAAGCCAAGAGGCTACATTTACACTAGAGACATTAAAGCTGCACTAATCAATATATTGTGCTAACAATGGGTCGAATGGCTGTTGACTGAAAGGGTTCACTCATAGTAGCAAACAAGCATCCACCTCTGCAGTTCCCCTCAGATCTAAACTTCCTGCCTGGCACCAAACCACAGACAAAGTTAGCAACTAGCTGCAGAGTGGAGCACTGAGTTGGTGAAGACCAAAGCAGAGCTAAAAGGACCGTGAATATAGGGTTTGCATTTATTAGTTGGACGCAAGAATACCAACAAATGAAGGATAATGTCGCTCCATGTCCTCATTATTTATAGTTGATTTACACAATTGTTTGCGAACACGTTCACCAAAAAGGTCAAGAAATGAATCAATGCTGTTTTAAAGCTAGCCTGCGTAACTTTGGCCACAAGTCGCCATCATTTTTTTAATGTATGTACGATCGGGTGGGAAGCAGTAAAATGAAAATAATGTTTTTATATGCTGATGATACAGATGTATTATTCAAGATTTAATAATTAGGTTTCTTCTGTTAAAAATAATGTGTTAGAGAATAAATAAGACAGAATTGAGATATGTTCAGCTGCACATTCATCTCTGGAACCTGTGGGTTACACTGTAGATCTTATGTGAGCTGCTCAGGTTTCTTCCTACACAGCGGGTGGTCGTTTGTCTGGATCCTCTTTAATACAGCCTGTTATCCTGCCAGATTATATTCCATATGTGCGTGCACACTCCAACGAATCAACTTGAGTATAAAATACACATGCGCACTAAATCCCCCTGCTTTAGTCACCTTGTGAGTCAGTTATCACAGAAAGAAATCAATGGGGAAATCTTGACGTCTGCCACAAAATGAACACCAGCCTCCGGCGGCGTGAAACACAACTCCCAGCATGCCGTGGGGATAAGAGGGAACGGAAGGCTGGGATTATAATGAGAGAAGGTGGGCAAATAAGGCGACGGTGTCATGTGGATACAACGCTTTTACGCTTTGACCCTTCGATTTAGACAGAAATGCATAATTCAGAAACATAATGTGCATAATGAGAAATCTTTAAGACATTGAAATTCTACAATACAGGAGATTGCTGCTACAATGTGCAATTAATCTGTTTTCTTTTTACAAGATTATGTATGAAAAAAGTCTAGTGCACACTACAATAAAACGTTCAGATGCATGTGCCATCTACTCCACTTCCATTTCACTCTAAACCCCTCAAGACCTGGATTTCCACATCATATAATGTCCTTCACTAACAGGAAGTTTTAACCTCATTCTCCATTGGCCACTTCTTTCTTTTGGCTTAAAAGAGGAAAAGTTTAAAGCACTGGCGGAGCCTGTCGCTGCAGCTGTTGCCAAGCAACTATTGAAAACGTACTTAAAGTGTGGTTCTTTCTTTCTTTCTTTCTTTGTTAAACATTAAAGTGTTTCTAACTTCTTGCATTTGGCAGGAAACAGATGTAATGGAAGACTATTGCCATTGAAAATAATGAGGCACAATGAGGCCTGAGCTGCAGAGGCGAGGGCAGGAATCATTGTAGGAGGTTCAATACGTTTCAGAATCAGTGGTGACTTCCCAGGTACAACACAAACAGCAGAAGGTAAAGAGTTAAACTACAGTGGAAGGTTGGTTAGTATGTCAATTAAAGATAGAACAAGGTCCAAGTCTTGTGACTTTGTACTAACAGCCATTGAACCTGGTTTAACTTTCAATAAGAAACTTAAAATGCATGCACGTGCAGAATCCTGGTGGATTCCTTTGTAACTTCTTTGCTGTATTTCTACTATTTATTCATGATAACTTTCCAAAGCTGTTTGAACACGAGCTGATTCTGGTCTTACGGTTGAGCTTTAAATGTTTTAACATAAACTGTAACTCAATGTGTCACGTTCAAATAATTAATACAGTGGGTACACTTTCAATGTTTTACTTAATTATACATGACGTGGCATAAAAAGATAATCAGAATGTAAAAGAGCAGCAAAGAACGGGGGGGATATTCCAAGACAAATCATTTAGTAATTCGGAGATTAAAGTCGTACATTTATGAGAAGACATTTTTTGTTTTCGATAAAAAGACTTTAATATTCTCTGAGATTATAAAAACAGAAATTTGTGTCAATGTATGACGTTATAATCTCTAAAGAATATGTGTTTTTTCTCGTAAATTTACAACTTTAATCTCTGAAATTCTGAATGTTTTTCTTGTAATATTCCATATATTATATTCCAGTGGCATGCACACCTTATGTTGAAGACATATTAGTTGATAAACAAAACATGTGTCATTTAAAAGGCCAATTTAATTTTTGATAAATGTATTATTTGATACAAACTCCTCCCACCCCATACCACCCACAAGATTTCCAAATAATTAATTAAATATTGTCATAATATATTATATATATATATACAATATGTATGTTTGGAGACACTGACACCTTCTGTTGATCGACTTACTCTCTTGAAAAAGAATTTGGATCATTTAAATGTCTGTGAAAGCGAAACCTTCCCGGCTGAGATGAACCTTTTTACTCTTTCTGAAAATGACTAAAGTGCTTTGAGAGGAAATCCTATTTATTCATTTACATCTTAGCTTCAACAAACATGTGCAATGTGCAGGATGTGCACACATTTACGCACTTTCCACGATGGCGCTTTATTGTTTTTGTTTTTGTTTTTGCAATCTGAACGTCGCTCACCATCTCCTGCTTGACTTTAACCAGAGCTCACAGCAGAGGTGCACGACTCAACACAGGAGAGAGAAAACTCTAGCAGCATGTTGCTAATGTGTGTGAGTTATTTACAGGAGAATCAAAGAGGCGCTAAGTGACGTCCTGGCTCAGATCTTTCAATGCTGGACGACCACTTTGTTGTATTTAGTGCGAGGAGCTGGCTGCAGGCCACTCACATTTACACCCCAACGTTTGGCTACAGAAGCTACCAAGTGTGTGTGTGTGTGTGTGCGCGTGTGTGTGTGCCCTTTCAATAATCACCGAGGTGCCAAGCAATAACTGCTTGTGTTTTATAACATTTCCACTGCATAGTTGTCTTTTTTTTATTTATAAAATTGTACAAACAATCAGCCATACATATAAATACATCTAAAAACATAAAAAAATAGCCAAATCAGAAGGTCGTATAATAATAATCGAGAAAATAATCTAATAAAAAAAACTAGGAAAGTGCATTTTCGTACATTTTAGCGACTGACAATTTCTTATTTGCTACAAATTCAAGAGACTCAAAATAACATTTTAATTTTAATTAAAAAAGCAGATGATGGGAGTTTAGAAATGTAGCTTTATGAATATGAAATTAATAATACATTAAGTGTCATCAGCACATTCAAAATAAGTGAAAACATTTCTGCATGTGGTTTTTTGCACAATATTCCAAAATGTAATACAATATAGGCAAAGAAACAATACATGCATCTTATGATCTCCAGCATTTTATCTGCATTTTGAAGTCGTATTTAGTAGTAGGAGTCTGTGGTGTGCATGCATGCCTAATAATGTGTGTGTGTGTGGTGTGTGTTTTACTGTTTATGTGCAGTGGATCAGTTACACAGTCAGCTGGATTTGCTATTAGGCAGCATGTAAAATCTCACTGTCTCGACCTGTTTTCACATCGGAGCGCCTCAGAGCTCCACTTCCATCTGTGCGAGTAGGAGTCTGTTAGTACGTGTGTGTGACTGACTGCTGGGTAAGAAGTAGGAGGGATGACGTGTTTATTTGAAATTCAAAGAGCGACGCAGGCCGTACGTCTTTGCAGACAAGGATTGCGTCTCAATTCGATTAAATTAAAAACAAAGCCAAAGGTTCACAAAAGCAAACATTTTATCTGACACACAAGTTTCTGAAAGAATTACTGAGTTGGCTCCTGCTGGCTGTACTATACTCAAGTACAATTTTGACATACTTGTACTTGAGTATTTCCATTCTCTACTTCACTACATTTCAGAGGGAAATATTGTACTTTTCATGCATTTGACAGTTTAAGACAGTTCTGCATAATAAATACTTTTAACTTTTCATATTTTAGGTCCCTTTTGCTGATAATACTTTTACATAAGAGAAGTTTTGACTAACTTGTGAAAGAGAATATTTAGAGTGCGGTATTTCTACTGTTACCTAAGTGAAGCGTCTGAGTGGTTCTTCCACCACTGCTGCTCTGATTGGCTTAAGTTTAATCAGAGCACTTGCAGTGATTACCGAGTGTCGTATAGTCATGAGTTATTGCTGTATGAGGATGAATCCCAGAGGCCGAAACATACAAATATCAAACTATGTTATCGGACTGACCTCGGCACATACCTTTGATCCCCACGTGTGTAGGAGACTCAGAGGTGCAGCACTGGGATCCGACTGCATATATCATCAGTTATTTACGGCCTTATCAGACGTTTCCCGGCCATAAAGCACGGAGCCAAATGTTCTTAAAGAAATCAAATGTGTTTATTTTTGGAGGAATCCAAGAATGAGACGCTGGCAGCCACTCGTGCTTTAAGATCGTGCTCTTGGTTCCAGTTCTTCTCCCCAGGTAACAAATGAATTTGTAAAGATTCATGAGCTGTCCTGTAAAGGGATAACGTGCGCATTCTCGGCTACTTCTGCTATTTCTGTTGTCTTTCCTATGTCTGACTTTGACTAACATTTTAAATGAGTTCTGAAGCTTTGACCCTGTTTCTACTAATTTGTTAAACTGGTTTTGGACTCTTTGAACCCGTTATTCCGAACCCTAATATTACCCTCATTATCCATTTGTTCGACAGCCCGTTATCCCATAAACAAAAGCCCAATGTGTCCGAAAATACACACTCTCCCTGCAACAAGCAGAAGCACATGGCTTATTATAATACAGAATGATGTCATCTGACCTTCCCGATTTTATTCCTACTGGCAAAGGCTTTACCCACCCTACTCAGCCTCTGATTGGCTAATACTTGTTGCCTTTGTTGGTTGGGTGAGTTAGGTTTAGACACGAGGGATGAGATTGGTTAGGTTTAGGGTGAGAATATCAGAATAAACCAATCAGACGCAGAGTAGAGCGGGTTAACCTTAACCCTAACCGGGATAATGGGTTCTATGGGACACTTTTAGGACAGTTTGTTTTTTGGAATAATGGGCCGTCTGGCACCAAAAGAATAGAAATCAAATGTAGCTTGACTTCTTTTCTTTTTCTTTATGTTTAAAGTTAAGTGGGAAATACTAGAAGTGGGTTTCAAGGGATATTTATCCCATTTCTCCTCTCTGCAGCTTTCTAGGTAAAATCGTTTCAAAGAGACGTCAAACCGTAATATTTAACCTTTTTAAACACTGTGAGAAGCAGAATTCCCTCATTTAACTGTCACACACACACACACACACACACACACACACACACACACACACTTGAAGAAATCCAGGGGGATTTAAGTCTGACCACAGAAAAACACGAGCAACGTTGACGTGACATATCGAAGCTAACTGATGTTGTCACTGGCCTCTACCGCCCGGACAAAGTGGTGTGTGTGACTGTGATTGTATTTGTATTGGTGTGTGTGTGTGCGAGCAGTAAGGCCCATTAGTGTGCAGTAATGGGAGGGGATATTGGTGGTGTATAGGTGTAATTACCTCGAGCTAACATGGAGCTCAGGCCGCGTGGCGCCTCCAGCACAAATATGAACTGCAGAACATAGATACCACTTTGTCCTCCTTCACCGCTTGACCTGGGGGAGAAAGTTCAACAGGGCCTGTAGTTCAGCGAGCGATTGTATGCGTGTGTGTGTGTGTGTGTGTGTGATAGAGAGGAGAGCTCTGGGAAATTAAGATCCCAAAGAAAAAGCAAGAAGAGAAGAAAGAAAAGAAGTGTCGGTGTGTTGGACTATGTCTGGGTTGGCTGTTATCTGCCGGCTCTGTTTTGACTTCTCTCCTCTTGTTCTCCTCCTCCATGATAATCCGCAGAGCTTTTTCAAAATCCCCCGTTCCCATCATCTATCTGTCCATCGATCCACTTCTCTGGCACTCTGTGTATTCCCCCCTCCCCCTCCAATCTTTTCCTTTCCTTCTACAATCCATCAATCTATCCCCACCTCCTCCCTGACACAGCGGTTGGACATCTCGCCATTATATTTGCTTTATGAGAACATCTGTTTAGCTTACTGGCTCAACCCCTCGGCCTTGAAAAGCATCCAATGAAGCCATAACTCAGCCTCCATGTGGAGCACTACTATTCTGTTGACTGGGGGACAGTGCAGGCAGTAAGTGGCCACAGCTTGGTGACTGTATGAAGCTGATGTAACTGAAACAACTACAGTAATAAGGCCTTGCGAGTGATGTAACATGGCCTGTGGTGGACCCACTGGAGGTCCTTGGCAGCGGAGGCTGTGAACAGCTCATTGCATCAAATATACAACTTGTGTTCAGTCGTCTGCCTCACGCTTGTCTGACGAAGCAGATTCCCCACAATTCTAATCAATACAGCGCTCGTCTGCACCAGCCGCAAAACCGCTTCACCCCAAAATGTCCTTTTACACTTTGTAGTCTATTTTCTTCCAACATCTGTACTTTGTGTTGTGACCACTGTCACATGCTTCAGGGTGCACCGCACTACTGTGACCGAATGGATCCAGACACTGACGGAGGAACTGCTGCTGCTGTGCTGCTGAAGTGTTTCATAACTTGGCCAGTGTAAACAAGGTGCTACTCCATTTAAAGTTACTACGAGGAGCCTTTAACTGGTTATGAATTATTCTTAATGTAATGCTGTTGACCTACACAAGTAGTCTAAACGGGACCATCGGCGAAAATATTGGCTATTGTTTTTATTGTTGTGCAAGGGGTCACAGCACGCCTGAGGCAGACGGTCTATTCTTTATCCACAACCCATCTTCCAATGGATGTTAAGAATGGCATCAGATATGTACGAGACGTAGGTACGAGAAATGACGGAGGTAATGATGGAGGAGCTCATTGAATGACGTGCTAGAAGTTTTGCATTGACGTCGCGTTAGATCACAACAAAGCCACCTTGTTTTTAAAGCCAACTTGTTACCGTTAGGTTTCTGGTTCATGTTTCTGGAACAGCTGACTAAGTTTAAAAAAGTACAGTTGCTCGTTCCTCAATCAACTAATTCTCTGTTACCAGGTGTGTGATTGTGTAACTGCAAAGCGTGCTAAGAGCGAACATGTGTGCAGGAACAATAAGGTTAAGAAACAACAACAACAGCAGGGGGATGGAAGAAGAAGAGGAAGACAGGGTGGGGGTGTAGTTGTAGAGCATGGTGATGTCATGTTGGTGGTTTGGGACATTTTATCACACATGGTTTCTATATCAGTGGGCCGCTGCTTGGCCTGATGCATCAGAGTGCACTGGACAAACCTCAAACTCCAGGAAGAAACACATCTGCAGATACATGCTGACCTCTGGCCTCAAAGCTTTGTTGTGTCAGACTTATAGTTCCAAAAATGTGTGTTAGTGTCCTTGTACTGTTTTGACAAGTTACTTTTTTGACAAGTTGTCATCCCTTCGAGTCCTTTTGCAATAACTGAAACCACATTAATAACAGAATTGTTGTTTTGTGTTTTTGTACCAACATTACTTTTGCGTTTTACCATTCACGAGAAAGTGTGTACAACTACGGCCATCTTAGAGCAAAGAAATGTATAACTCTATAAAGTTGTTATGGCTTTTTATTAACAGCAGACATTGCACAACATTAGCATTACTTTGGCGTTTCTGTCCATCCAACAAATCACCAATAATCCAATTCTCACTCTGCATTTGGTTCTGTCTGAGGGACAGATCTGGCTAACTTTGGTTAGCATCTGGTTGCTGTTTAGTGCTGGGCAGTACATGTACAGTGGTATTATGAGTTTGTGCCATAGACTGAATAAAAGAAGTGGATGTAGCCTCCGGGTCTAAAAGGTGAAGCCGATGCTGAAGTCTCACAAGGTACATAAGTTATGTAACATTACTGTCATGTCTTTTCTTTTGGCTACCTTGTCTTTGACCTATACTTAAGATGCTTGAAACTTCCGTACCCTACGTTACTTTGTTGGCTGAAACTTTTATTCACCTCTAGATTTAGTTATTTGTGCTATATTTCTCACAGATTCCTTCTGATATATAATTGACTTGGTTCATTTGAAGAAGCGGGACTCCTACCTGCATACCTGTGTCCAGGACCAATGAAAAGAGGCCAAACAGGGTGGAGATAAGACAGAAACCAGAGAGACGGGTAAGCCTGTTTTCACTCACTCCCTCATACGATCTCTATTACTCTTCTGCCTGTTTTTGTCATCACATCACGCCATTGCTCAGTTTCAACGTGCTGTTGACTTCATGCACATAAATGTGGGCCTGTAACTCATATTCATAAAGACGGCGCTCCGAGGCAGGAGGTTATGTCATGCCTTCTGAGATTCTGAAAATGATTGGTGATGCTGATGGTATTACCTCAAAAACAGAGGAAGTGAGCGGTGCAGACACAGATATATGAGGTGAATCAGAAGGATGGAATGACTGCAAGAACGTGTGCCACTGATGGTGAGGAAGAAGGGAAAACACTTTGATTTAGCAAAAGTTTGATATGCATAAATGTGGTTAATACACAAAGTTTAATTCCAGGTACAAATTGAACAACGTACTACCATCCACAGGTCACTTGAGGACAGAGGTCGTTCTGGGTGAATTGTTCCAACAACTGGTAACCTCAAGCACACAACCTAAACTTTACAAAAACATGGGTTTGCATATGAATCACCTTTTCACTTATTCTATCAAAACGAGGGTTGGGCATTTTTCTAGCCTACAGAGGGAAAGGTTAGCAAACCAGCTGACCCTCCGTCTCCCCGGCTACCAGTGTTTACATAACCAACATACTCATATGTTCATGTATGTGCAATCACGGGGACCGCAAACCTCCCGGGCAGGCTTTATCTGCGGTAGAACAAATACATCATGTGTGTGAGTGTATGCATATGTGTGTATGTGCCTTCATGAGTTGTTTGAATATGCAACTGTAGAAGTCACTTCCCTCCAGCTTTTGAATTATGGATTATTGTATTAGTAGGCTGAGCTACCATGAAGTCAGGCGGAGCACGTAAATTGGCTTGACACCAAGAAAGCAATTGCAATTTCGAAGTTGTAGTCTCTACTTGGAGTTTGGTTTGTTTGTTTGTCAGCAGGATAACTGAAAAACTAAAGGCGCAAATTTAATGAAACTTGTTCGAGGGGTGTAGCATGCGCCACGAAAAAACCCTTAACATTTTGAAGCTGATCCGCTGGGTCTGCGACCTCCGAGTGTCCTGCTAGTTATAAAAGTGTTCAAATTCTCTTAAAAAGACAGATAAGGCCAGTGTTTAATCCTGGGTTTTAAAAGAGAGCGTTAAAAGTAACATAAATGTGAGTTAAAGTGACATTAATCTCGTCAATTAGGCCACATCATTTATAAAACTCAAGCTAACATTCATAGCTGAAAGCTGCCGTGTGCGGCTCTGTAGCCGTCTGACAGAGAAATAGTGACTTTGTAGAGCTGGACTGTCATTATTCTTCTACTCTGCATTGCACCTGGTCCATTACAACCACAAGTCAGTTGCTAATCACAGTCGGGTTCAGTGGCATGTTTTCTTCTTCCAAATGTTGCTGTTCCTCTCTGTTGTCATAGAGAGAGCAGGAGGTAGCTGCAGAAATGGTTCCCACATGTTTGAATATTACTCTGTTCATTAGCTGTGTGTGTGTGTGTGTGTGTGTGTGTGTGTGTGTGTGTGTGTGTGTGTGTGTGTGTGTGTGTGTGTGTGTGTGTGTGTGTGTGTGTGTGTGTGTGCGAGAGCTCTGATTAGTTGGTCCTGTCCACTAAGCTCTGGAAACACCAGGGTTTGGACCAGGCCACTAATTGTCATAATCCACCTTTGTTTGTCTCTACTGCTCGATCAGACCTCACCAGCTGAGTGTGTCTGTGTGTGTGTCTGTGTGTGTGTCTGTGTGCGCGTATGTCACCTACACTCTCGACAGCACATGACTTGGCAACAGCATCTCTTGCTTCTCTGTTCCTTTCTGTGTCTAGACTGCAGCAAAAAGAGCAAGAAGTAAACCGAGATGCCGAATAAAAAAGACATCGAGAGAGAAAATATGCTTTCTGCTCAGCCTTGCTGTGGCCAGAAGAGCTGCCAAATGGATCCCAGTGGATGCTCCATTCTCTGCAGATGGTTTAAACTGGTGTGCTGCTCACTGAGGCTCTTTAAAACCCTTCAGCATATTACGTTTTGCTGATTTCGCATGGCGCAGGGCCTTTCATGAAGCCCTTCACCCGCACAATAAAGTATCCACGGGTTTGAATGCATGCCTGCCTGAATGGTCGCATCCTCTCTGTGCGCTTTGCAACTGTAACTAGGCAGTTCTGTGTAGTTTTGGATTTATCGACATGTCACAGAGTGTGATGGCTAGAAACATATCATGAGCTACTGTTTCCCTCTCCTGCTGTGTCCCGTTGTTCAGTCCATCCCCTCGTCAGATCAGTTCGTATTGAAGTCCTGGTTGTTCCCTTCAGTCTGATGGATCCTTGGTTTTGTTCAGTTAAGATCAGTTCTGCCTTCCCTGCACACACCTTGAATACCTTTTACCCTTTGTCCACCTGCGCTACTCTTCATGACAGGTTATATACATGAACAACACTGCTCCTTTGCTCCTTGTCTTCTACATGCTTCATCACCTGGTTATAATCCTTCTCCACTTTGTATCTGGCAGTTGATTTACTGATTTATTATAGTTGTATTGCACAGCACTTAATTAGCATGACAGATTTGCCAGTAACAGCTCATTTCCATCGGCAACATTGACGGTCCACAGGTTAAAAAAAGGAAAGACCTCGTTGTTTCTGAAGTTATCACAACTCTTGAGGGTTAATCCGTCAGTTATTGTTGTAAACTGCATCCGTGCCCCACGAGGCTGCAAAGATTAGCAGGTGTAGCAACAGTACACAAGGAGAGCGAGCTCGATGAATGGTCAATTCAAATAAACAAGAGACAGACTGAATATTCTCAGAGAGTGTGACTGCACATTAAAACTGTTCATTGAACGAGTTAGACCTCAGTCGGCGAAGCCAAAAGGACCAAACCAAAGAGATTTTTCCTCCCTCTAAAGCAACCTCATCTCCAAGAAATGTTTCTGTAGCTACGACTTCAAACTGCAAACAAATACAAAATGAATAAGAATGATGCAACAGGGATTAGTCAGACGCTCACAGTCGGTGGTGACATATTATTCATCTGTGTATTCTTTATTAGTCACAGGATCTCCCTTCTTCATCTGCTGACTGATTTGTTGCAAGTCAGCCAAGCGGGAGGTCTAACGGTCTCCAGCAGCCCTGCAAACAGAGCACTTGGCCAGAGTTGAGCCATGATGAATGCTGCCTCTCCTCTCCTCACCTCACACTGTTGAATAGGACCTACTCTTGGAAAGAAGGAGAAATCCTAACAAGAGCTGTCTTCCCTGTCTTGTGGTGCTCCATCTTCTTCTGTGATGTTGTGGAATACAGGCTGATCCTGAACCTCTCACCTCCACATTTAATACTGTGCCACATATATCCTATGAGGGAACCAAATACGGATAATGAGACAATGGGCCCTTGGACACAGACATGCATCAGGCTCCACCACCACTCCGACTCACTTGCGTGGTTTAGCCTCGTGTTGTTGTTGTTTGTGTCTGTTTGTAGTCGTTATACATCTATCTGTGGTTTTGTGTGTCTTTGTAGTTCATCCAGGAGACTGCTGTTCGTGTCCAAGTCGTTTATTTTCCCAAACTTTACCAAGATCTGTAGTTTTGTTGCGGTTTAATGCAGTTTAGTTGTATGGGAACATAATTTCGTACGAGACAAGGTGGCATTGTAACACGATCTTTAACCAAAAACAAATGTGTTCCACCAACTCCAAGTGTTTGAGATACCTCAATGATTAACAGACTGAAAACACGACCTCCGTTGGGCGGGTAACAAACAGGTAAACAGTCACACCACTTACGGCATCATTTCCTCTCCTTTATTTAGCTCTCCTCTGGCCAGACTCCCGCTCTCCCTCCTTGACCTCTGACTTTGACCCCTCAGAGTAACAACAGGCCTGCCTCCCGTCCCCCCGCCACCTCGTAAACATTGACAACAGCCCTTAACTAGCAACTAATCGCTGGTCTGCGCTGGTTCGGACGGGCAACTTTAATTAAAACTTTCCCATGACCAGCCGGATGAGGCACCTGTTAATGATGGCATGATATCACTCGGTTACCACTGCTACTGGTCCAATTAGTAAACAGAAGTGTTTTCCTAGCCTGTTTTTGTTTTATTGAGGGCCACCAACAAGACTTGTTTTGCTGCTCCTGTATTTCCCTTCAGCAGTTTTATTTTGATGGCTAGCAGGAACATTGAGCGACTTTCACGTCTCTGCGGCAGCTTTCAGTTCCTGTCACTGCTTTTCATCAAGCCGACATGAAAACCTACGTTGGGAATGTGCAGAAAAAAGGACACGACTGTCATGTTTGCAGAGGAATCCCCACTGACCTTGATAGAGTCTGGTTCACAGTCTGGAAGTGTCCCCATTTAATTTGGACACCCGTGGGTGTCATTTGATACCGAGGCTGACTTAACTTTAAAAGACCCCCCCTTTTACTGCCCTGAAGGTTACTCTAAGAAAACACGGAGCTGAAACTACAAAAAGCAGCTTAATGGCCAGCCTCCACTGACACACATTGTTCTAATGCCGGCCATGAAGGTTCACTAGCAGTTCAGCGCCTGCTATCCACAGATCGAGTGTTAAATAAGGCATTATAATCTCACCCTGGACCCTTAGTGAGCCTCTTAAACTACCCTAAACCCTTCTGCCCACCCTTCCCCCAGATGCCAGCCCCATGCCTTTAGGTGAGGCCAATAAAATACACCTCCATTTTGCACAATAATCAGACGTTTTAATCATGCATATCAGTCCTCCAATAACTTTAAACGTCATCTAATCCCCTAAAAGAAGCTGTGAGAGAAAGCCGGCACTCATGCCTAATTTTACCCCAGTGGTTTTAGTCGGGCGCCTGGTCTAATTCAAACTTTACGTGGCCTGAACACGTCTGAGAACAATGTGGCAGCCTTTAGGGAGCAACTACAGTGACAAATGAGCCCAAATAGGTTTGTTGGTCTGTGACTGTCGCTGGAGATAAAGTGGCTAATATCTCAAAGTTTTAATGCGTTGCAGTGTTTGCGTGTGGCTTTTGGACTTATCAACCATGCACACTTGGGAATCTCCTTTTTAATCTAAACCCCAAAGTGAATTTAAATTTCCCTCCTTTTGCTTGACCTTTCATGGAAGCTAGTTTTGATTGTGGATAAAAAAACAAATGGTTTGAGCTTGTGTGGGCATTCAGTGGTGGCCATTATAGAAGATGCATTTATCCTGCCTCCAATTTAACGTAAAGTAGATTTGAAGTAAAGTATAAAGCAAAAGTTTTTTGCTAAAAGAAATGTTGCAAAGTTTGACTTCCAAACATTATCTATAAGAGAGATAGAACACAAACTGGGACTTCTTCAAGTGCAGCATCTACTACACGAACTGTGTGCATATGTGTGAGTGTGGGGTCGTTCGTTTACCATCACTCCTGCACTGCTTTGTGTCTTCTTTATTTTGAAGTTCTTCCTGTTCTGCGTCTTGCAAATAACTGCAGTAGACGTCAGTGCTTTCTGTTTTCTGTTGCAACATGATACTGAGTCAGTACGCAGGGAAGAATAATTCAGTTTATAACCTCTGACGTCTTTAATTTGATGGAATTGCTCAAAAATCAGTGACATACACGCAAAACAAAACACACAATTTGCAAAGAAGTATGGACATTTTAGCCACTTTTAGAATCTCAAGCACACAGATACAAAAACACTGTCTTGATCCATTTAACCCTTTATGTCCAACATGGCTTCCAACCAGGCTGCTGAGCTCTCCCGCTGTGTCCATACTGATGTGTTTCATTGCTCTCACTTACACGTACATCCCTCACTAAAGAACTACGCTTCTTCCCTGATCCTCTTTCCATCTCTCCTCCTCTCTTTTCCCAGGAAATAATTAAAAAAGCCCCGCTGCTCCCTCTGATATTCCCCTGCTGACCCACAGCGCTCAGGCCAAGCATGGAAGCTTTTGTTTTATGTGCTTGTAAGGTCTTGGCATTAAGAGGAAGCACTAGGCTTGCCAGGGATATATATCTGTCTCTCTTAAACCACATCTACACAGCACACACACTGTACAGTGGTTGCCATTGTAACAGCCACAGTTTATGCATTAATCATAAATCCATCCAGGATTATTGCTACATACAGGAGAAGAAACATGAGCATAATGTAGCATGAATAGCCTTTGTGTTTTCAAGCGCGTTTTACTTGTATTGTCCTGAAATGTGATCACTGAAAATATACAAACAAATGACCTGAAGACTCTTGAAGCATTTCTACATACGGGGCAGAAGCTTGGTCAGTGGCTCTATATTTAAAACGATGACGCTCTAGGTCGCCCTCTAGCAACGGCGGGCCAACTTGCGCTCGTTACATACATAGTGTCTTTTCAAAATAAAAGTACGTACAGTTACCCCTCATTACTTGCATACAGTCTTTTCAAAATAAACTTTGTAGGTTTACTTAGTTTTTAAGTTTAGTTACGTAAACACCTACTAAATACTGTGTTATGTATGCACGTTAAGTACGAAAGTTACTTAACGAACGTCATCTAAAGGGATGTCAATGTTGACTTCTGGTTTCACACGGGACACAAACAGCCTGCTGGGGGAAAGTCGTGTGTTTGTTTTTCTTTGCCCACTGTTGTTGATGCTTTTATGATTTGTTTTCATAACCTTTTCATTTCTAAAAATAGACCAATACTTTTATATGTATATATATATACACGAGTCTACAGCCATGCTCTTTGAGCTAAATGAGCATGCTCACAATAATGTTAAGCTTGTTAGCATGCTAACATTTGCTCATTAGCGCAGTACAGCATCAGCTAAAACTTAACCGGATGATGGTGCTAAATGAAAAGCCAAGCATCCTCTGCTCACCATGACTGTATGTATCAAATTGAATGGCAATAGATGTAAAAGTGATTGTTGTTTAGAACATTAAGATCAACATTGATGCAATGGATAAAGCTGCAGGCGTCACTTGAGAAGTTTCTCTGCATTTCTTAAGACATTTTTAACGATCTAACCCTAAGCCCTAACCCTAACCCTAACCCTAACGCTGAACTTGTTGGCACGTTTCCCTGGATGCTCGGCTTCTGTAGGAAATGAACCGTCTTCCGATTATGTGTTTCTTACAGTACGAATGCAGGGCCACACACATACATCAGTGCTGCCAGGGCTTCTCAGTTACCCATTGTAAGCACATGCACTGTGTGTCCAGGACATCTCTTCCCAGGCACTCAGATCTGCTGGATGAGCTCATACTCAGCCAGACCAAAGCACTTAAACATGTTCTTATAAAAAGATAACTATTCCCTGGAGACTTCTGAGCCAGACTGTCAGTATATATGCACTGCTCATAGGGACCACAGTCCATCCACATGCAAGGCTTTAGGCCGGGATAATCGATACGTCAGACATCTCGTTTGTTCTTTAGCTTTCTTTATTGATAATTCCAAGATTTTGTCATGGAAGTTTGAGCGTGTATAAGCATGTATTCCCCTAAATGTAGCATTTTACAAATGTTTGCATTCATTTACTTTACTGTAATAGTAATAATAGTTTGAATCAACCTTTTTAAAACAGACCAAAGGTGAACTTTAAAGCTGCAGTAATTGATGCATTGAACATATGATTATGAAGTTATTGTATTGTATTGTATTGTATTGTATTGTAGAGTGTTAGCAAACAGTTGCTGCTGACACGGAACATTAGCATTCATTTTGACTTGTGTTTCTGTTTTTAGCTTTGTTTTGGTCTCCACCAACTCTATCATTATAACTTTTTATCTGCCGAATCCTTTAAGCTTTTTACGCCTGCTGTAAAAAAAATGCTGATTTCAAACTAATTGTGTCGCGTCTCATAGTTACACAAATGCTAAGTTACCTTGTAGACCTGAGAACTGTGGATTTTGGCAATAATTCTGGGACGTAGTCATTTGATACATTTTGAATATAAAAAGTACGAGTTCAGCTCTAATTATATTATTTAAACATTTTGAAACAACCTCCTCTGTCAGACGATTTGCTCTCGCAGTCCCTCTTGCAGATTTAGCGCAAAAGACAATTTAATTACACAGAGAAAGAAATGACTACATTTTCACAAAATTACCAAAACAATAATAAGCTTTTGTGCCAGATTCTTTTTTTCTCGCTTTCCAGCATCTTGGTACGACGGCTACGCGCCACAACACAGACGCAGTGTTCCTGCTCGCTCAGCCATAAGGCCTCTGTGGGGTTTTATAAGAGTGTTGAATCTCAGCCAAGACTGTTCTTCTGGGACTTCGACTACGTTGAGGGTCCCATCATGGTTCCTCTCCGACACTGGCTCTTCATTAACCAGGGCAGTCAGTAGGACACACACACACATATATTCTGGCATTTTTGTTAGCTAAAAAACGAAATTCAGATTCAGCTTTAGGGAAATGTAAATTCTCTGCGTGCATGTGGATTTTAGTGTGTGTGGATTTAATGAGAGCCACGCAGCCGTGGTGCCCGTGGCTTGTTTCTTTTTTTTTCACTTTGAACTCTAATTTACATCACTGTGAAGACTCATGGGGGATTTACACATTCAGTGTGTGAATCTCAGGAGATCTTGAGTTTCAGAGTCAGAGGGCACATAAACACAGAGAGCCAATCCGTTTCTAAAAGTTTTCTTTTTCACGGCATCTTTCCTCCACTTTTATTTCTCACGAGCTGAACTGCAGTGCAACGTCTGTCCTTCAGGCCTAACTGTCTACCTGTCAACCAAACAACCTTCTTTTGAAAAAGTCTCTCATTCAGTACAAGTAGAGAAGTTAACTACAACTCCCAAGAAGCATTTCTGTCAGATTCAATCAATCTGCAGTTAATGTCTGGGAACTTTTGGATTCTGTATCAGTTTTGGATGAAGTTAGCGTCTATGATGTGGCTTCTTGTTCACACTTGTAACAACTAAACATTTTAAATGTGCCGCCGCTCTGATGAGGGCCTCCGACATACTGCTTCTTCATGCAGCGCAGTTTCAGTAAGGAAAGTTTGAATGATTAAAAGTGGTGGTCCTAACATAAACACAGTATTGTTGATTATCAAGGAGACCCTGCAGATATTAAACTAGAAAAGCGTACTATGTAGAGCGCAGATCTCCACCAGGAGATTCAAAGATGAAGCAGTTGTTGATCACGTGCGGCTCTGACCGGCCGGTGAAGAGGAGTCAACTGTTAATGACGGTATTAAAGGAAATAGAAAATCATGAGAGGTCCTTGAGCTTACTGTCATAAATGTGCACAAAAGATAAAGGTGAGATAAAGGTTTCATGTTTGCAGCAGTGATATGTTAGGGTTCAGGAAGGCGCTGAAGAACGTTGTCGTCCTGCTCATCTGGAAGCCATCAGCAAACTAAATATTTATTGTGTGAAGAACACTGTGGATATCGTCTTACTTTATCTTCACTTTATCCAGCCATTGTAATCAAATTACTTCCCTTTTTTTATTACAGAATTAATTGTCCACCTGGAAACAAACAAAAAGCAGATTTCAGCCTTTAAAAGCGTTTCACGTGAACAGAACGTAAAACAGTTGCATTCATCCATGGAGTTCACGCTATGATGTCATTTTATTGAGTTTAAGTCTCTTCTTGTTATCAAAACCACGCAAAATCATGAAAGGAAACAGAAAAGCACTAACAATTATGAATGGACGGATTATTTTTCTTGGTCAGCAGATTGTAGCTACAACCGAGTTCTTCGCTCTGTGCAGCAGTAAAGTTCTGCCCAAAGTCAATTTTCGCTTCTACTTCTGGGCCTTTCGCAGACCTTTAATTGTTCCTCTGCTGTGGCTTCAGCGCACAGTTGGCTCCACCGTTCAGAAATAATGAGATACCAGAGCCAAGCCTGCGGTCGGCTCCACCAATCAGGAGTGACCTCGTGACAGGAGACTCGGCCCGGGATCTGAAGGTTCAATCCAAGATGGCAGCGCACCAGAAAAACATTCTACTGCCTGAATTGTTTTGTGAAGCATTACAGTATGTTATTATGACAGTCAAACATACAATCTTCACACATAAAACAAATCAATTTCTTACAGACAAATGTTGAAAATAACTAATTTACTAATTAGAGATTTTGCAGCCATTTGATTTGTGCGTTCTGGCCTTTTCTCATCAGTGCATCCACTACAGTGTGTAGCCAAGTTGGATGAGGACACTGTTGGATGAGAATTAATAAGAAACTCATTTTTACAAGATCAAGTGATCTGTGACTGATGAGGCTCGAGGCTCCCGAGACATTTGACCCTCCAAAAGAGGATAATGGTTAAAAACCAAACACCCAATCTTAAAAACACAAGCCACGGTGTGAGGGAGGATACGTTCGCGTTGTCTTCGATCAAATGTTGAAAAACTGGGTCCCAAGTAAACTTGTGTTTATGGCACTTGGCCACTAATGATTCAGCGTTGCAGTAAAACTCATATATAATTACCAATGTTTTAAGGTGTAAAACATAAAACAGACATCCTGTTTTCTTGTTGCTGGCGTCGCCGTCTTCCTGGCTTGTCCTGTGTGGGAAAGTTTAAATGTATTAAGCTTCTTGCTGTAATTACACATAAGAGAGCAGCAGTGTAAAAATCGAAAAGAAGTGACATTTATGAAAGGAGTAATAAACCTCTTTGACAGCAACCGCTGAAAATAAACAGGTGTCCATTCACGGTCCGCTGTTAATGTGCGAAACAACACATTGGACACATTTTCACGAGTATAGAACTAGAAAAAGAATTACAGAAATAATCCTTGTGCTGCTAACGGTGCTTCAGTTTCATCCCAAGGAGAGGACTTAGAAAATTAAATGAACATTAATTAATCATTGACTATCACTGACCTGTGTCCCCAGACAGCACAACAACCTGTACACACATTACAGGTCATTTAGCAGACGCTCTTATCCAGAGCGACTCACAGTGAACTAAGTACAGGGACAGTCTCCCTGGAACAGTTCAGGGTTAAGTACCTTGCTCAGGGGTACAATGGTGGCAGCCATGGCGAACAGTGGCACATATTCTCATCACCAGTTTGTATGATATCTTACTAAAAAGTTATTCTGTTAGTTTTCGTGCGTTATCCTACGAATGTCCAGCAGTATGAGCCATCAGTGCGCCAGAGTCTGGTTAGGAAAAGATTGTAGTTTGGGTAAAATTAAACTACGGTCGTTACATAACAAATAAGTCAGCGTGGACTTCTGGTCATGAACAGCCGTCTCCTGGGTGAGAGTCCTGTGGTTTTAGACCTTTTTGGACTTCCTGTCTATGCAGACTTTGTCGCTCTGATACTGTGTCACCTGTCCTGGCTCACTGGAGGGTTATATATGAACTATAGTGGATTACTTTTCATTATCAATCCACACCCACACATGATATATTACATCTTAACGATGTTTTTCAAAACTGAACCTTTCATAGTTGCCTATTTAGTCATGAAAATCCAACATTATGAAGAAAAACTCTGAGAGTAATGTCTTGAAACTGGCATGTCCTGCTCACCGCCCTCCAATTTGGGATCCGTGCCACACTAAAAGAAATATTATCATCTCCGGTGGTTAGACTGTTAGGTTTGCTGGCCTAAAGTAGAAGATGAGGAATATTTTGGATTTATATTCCCTGTTAACCCACTTTGACTTCATCACCTCCCGGCAGCAACTCCTAACCGCAGAACATCTGTCTCTGTTTAGAAAAGTCACATCTCCAGTGTGTGTGTGTGTGTGTGCGTGTGTGCGTGTGCGTGTGCGTGTGCGTGTGATCATATTGGCAGGTTGGTTCACCTACGTGTTTGTGTGCCTGTATGCATGCGAGTGTGTACCAGAATGAGCCATCCTTGGAGGGAAGTTGGCTCTGTTTTTTTATTGATATCTGCCGCTGGAAGACAAATATTGCCATCTTGCGGGACTATTTGCTTAGACTTGGTAGGAAAATGTCTGAATCTCTGGCGGTACCTTTCAGATGTTAACTAAGAGTGTCCGAGGCCAACTGTCTGACTTTAAGGCTTAAAAACAAAGATGCGGTTGCATCATGGACCTGAGCTCTCAGTCTCGCTCTTGTCCTCATATGATTGTTTGCTTAAGTCCAGCTTTCAGAGGAAAACTCCCCCTCAGATGCTCTTCTACTGGTGAGGCAGGATATTCATAAAGAGTTGTAATGGATTCGCTTTTGGCTCAACTGTTTCATCTAGTTACCTACAATTCCCGGAATGTCTCTTTATAACCCCAAATATAAAGTATGAAGTTAAACATGCAGCTGGATGAAGCCACAGGGAAAGGGATGGTAAGATAAGGAACTCAATGTGATGCTGTTCAACTGTAGAGAAATCACTTTTTATTCTGATGTAATTATTGTATTTATTGTTGTTGTTTATCCTTCTTTATCGACGGACGTGTTTGTTATTTTGTTTAGTTTTATTTAGTTGTTGTTGTTTAACTCACCCTGTATGCAGACGATGATGAATTAATACTTCAAAATACCGTTGAGTAAACCACTGGAGCTGCTCCCCGGGCACTAATGGCATTTTGGTGCATGAATTTCTCCACAGAAATGTAATGATAAGAGTTTACATCCATGCTAGCATCTCTTTGGGGCTGCTTGAGCTAACTGCTAACGTTAGAAGGCTAGGTAGCATGGGGATTTTTAAAAGGTGATGTTTGCCGTGGTCATTTTAAGTCTCTTTGTGGTTGTTTTGTGTCTCTCTGTGGTCATTTTGTGTCTCTTTGTGGTTGTTTTGCCACTTTGCATAGTCATTGTGAGTGTATTTGTAGCTGTTTTACATCTATTTGTAGTTGTTTTAGAATTTGTTTTGTATCTTTGAAGTGGTTTTATATTTCTTTGCGGTCCTTTTGAGTCTCTTCCTGGTTGGTACGTCATCTCTTTGCTTCACTTTATGTAGGTGAAGACTAGAAAGCCTGTGTCCGGTTGGCCCTTTCGGTAAACCATCCATAATTGAATGGTCACCAACCACCAACAGTGCGATTAATGTAAGTTTTTCAGCCACAGCTGCTCCGGTGCCACTTTACTGTGGATTTTGGATCCTGCACTCCTGGTCAGCAAACATTCCCTTTGGATGAATATACAACAGAATACTCAAATAAAGCTAAACGGAAGCATTAAAATATGTTGTCTGTATACATTTTGAATCCCCTCTCAACTGATTCTCTAATATTTTACTGGAAAAACATCAACCACTTGCCTCGCCCACTCACTTTTCTCAAGCTCTGAACTTCTTGGCATGTCTGCTGCGTCTCTCCCAACAGGGGCTGCAAAAACAGCATTAGCATACGTGGGAGGGGATTTTTTACCATTACTCAGAATCAGATATCGTACAGTTGACCGTGACATAATTCTATTTATAATGGCTTGAGACCGAGGTCTGTATAAATGTCATATCCTTCTATCTGGGCTATCTACATGTCTGCATGCAGAGCATGAAGAGAGAAGGCGTGGAGGTGGACTGTGCGGCCCTGGCTGGGCGAGGACTGACCCGCAACTGGCCATAATGTAAATGTAATTATACAGTGGGTTGTTTCAGCCAAGCAATCTGATTGGACGATGGTGAAGTCAAGCCATGGTGATAATTCCCATGAAGCCTATGCTTGATCAAGAAATGTAGTTTATCAACTCAAGGTGCAAAACCATGGGTAGAGCTATGGATTCAACTATTTCACATGTTTTCTATCCTTTCCTTGCTTTGTGGCTTTCCTTTTATTTATTTCCCGTCTTGCACAGTGCACGGTGGAACCTCTGTAGCACATGTGTTCGATAACATCGTTGAGTTAGGGATCAGACCCGGGTCTGTGCTGCTTACGTAAAGCTGTAACAAGGCCCATTAAGACAAACAAAATGAGGTAAATTCACCAAAGCCATTTTCTATTTATGTGTAATTTGACTAATTTCTTCATAAATGGTCAAGTGAAAGAGAAAAGAGGCACAGATTACGTTTAAGATCTTTGTGGGTTTAGATCTAATTGCAGATTTACATTGGTTGATATGCCACAGTGGCACACATACATGCACAGTGCTACATTAACATTAGGTCACTGGAGAAGTAACACTAATATATATATATATATATATATATATATATATATATATATATATATATATATAGTGCATTGTGTCTTTGTTTCAGGTTTCAAGTCTAAAAAGCGGCACAACGCTTTTTTAAAGTATGACAAGGAAAACTAAAATAAAAGCATTAAAGGATCGACTTGGATATTTTCAAGGACTCACCTGGTCTGCAGCGCCTGGGAAATGGTGTTAATTGAAGGCTGCTTAATGTAGAAATATTAAATAAACAACAATATTAAATAGTTTTTGGGAATTTAAAATGCGCTTTTCTAGTTTTTGCGACCACTCAAAGCACTTTTACAACACAAAGCAGCATCCAGAGGCTTCCACACAAGGTGCCACCTGCTCATCAGGAGCGATAAACATTCACACTTGATGACTTGATTAGGACTTGAAACTCAAAGCGTTGCTGAGTTGGGACTTGAGTGCAAAGACCTGAGACTTGCTTGAGACTCACAACTTAAAGAATTGGTTCCACCGTGAAGGGATCCGTTTAGTGCAGGTAGTGACAGCAGCAATGATTACTTTGATTAATAAGTCTCTTAATGCACATATGGGATTTGATTATTCCTCAGTAGCTGCCGATGTGTGAGCCAGCCCTCCGTCTCCAGCTCAGGCTACTGCAGGTTCACACAGGTCACAGGTGGTAGCATGTCGGGGCGAGCAGCTCCAGGTGGATGTCAAAGGACACCTCTCAATTTCACAGCTCACCTCTGAGATAAGTCAACACAGCAGCGAGAGGAAGGGCAAAAGTGTCAGTGAGGGTGAGAGGAAATTCCCTATTTTCTTATTCTTTACCTCCGTTTTACTGCCGGTGAAACGTCAGCAGGTTGTCCCCTGATGTTCTTATGACGGTGAAGCTGTGAGGAGTCAGTCGTATAGAAAGCTGAGGTATAAATAATAAATGGGACAATTTCCTCAAATCACTGTCAGCTCACATTGGCTGCAGACTCATGGTACGTCCTAGAATACATATGTGCCGTCACCTAGTCTGTGTCTCTCTGTTTCTCTTACTTTAAACTTTTTCTATGGAATTCAACCTGGGAAAATCCCTCTTTTGACGCTCTGACAGCTCTGGTTTGTGTTGTTCGGAGTAATCATTGAATTCTAGAGTGGAGCCTGTAATTACCAGGGAAATTAGCAATAGCCAGTAATTTGTGTCTATATACAGCCGGGCTTTTGACAGGGAGGTCGGGCTCATTCTGAACCTTTTCAATACTGCAAACGTGAGCAAGTTGCAAGAGACAACTGGCTGAATGTGCTTTACAATAATCCTCAAACATGTGTAGCAGAACTTTCTGTGTTACGGTTTATACTATGGGATTAATCTGAGATCTAATCCAGGTTAGTAGAGAATGATTGCATCCACATTACATCATGTTAAACATTGTTCAGCGATAAAACATTTGTTGAGCTCTTGAACAAAACCACCAAATTCTCTCTTTAGATGCAGATGAGGAACGGTGCTGTGACGCTTGTAATCTTGAAGCCATTTGGCCAAAAGAGAGTCCCATTGCCCAGAACACAGTTAAAACACATTCGGTCCGTGTGGTTTAGAAAGCTCAAACCGTTTTTAAATGCTCCGTTTTGCTGAATCACTAACAGCTGCCACAGTTAGCATCCAGCCAGGTTAGTCACCTACTGATGTGCTAGCAGCTGGCGGTGACCCAGCCGGCCTCTGCTCAGGGTTTAGGGAGGTTTAGATGCAGAAATGATAGGAACATTTAAATAAACCACATCACACATTCCTCTGAAACTGCTTGATTCGAGATAGCAACCAGTGGCAATAATGGCATTAAAGATGGAACAACAAAAAGTAGCATGCGCTTCCATATATTAATATATTTGGTGCTGGAAAGTTTACAGAGTTGTTCTGCTGCGTTACCTGCTGCGGCTGGAAACAAGGTTGATGACACTGAAACAAAACTGTGAAGTTGCAGTCAGACAAACCAAAAACACTCCGAGGGGAACTGCAGTTTTAACTGCAAGTGACACCATGTCACATTACACATAATCATGTGCCCTGTTGATTGTGTAAAACATATATATTCATGCATCTTTAAGGTTCATTTGTTAATCATATCCCAGAGATATGGGAAAGATTTGTCTTGTTTAGTTTCGTCCTGCTTCCCAAAAGGTTGCTATGATATTTGCCTCAGTTTAGGACACCTGTGTGGGGATGTGTGTGTGTGTGTGTGCGTGTGCATGTGCATGTGCATGTGCGTGTGTGTGTGTGTGTGTGTGTGTGTGTGTGTGTGAGAGAGACAGCTGCTTGGTGGATAACAGCAGCATGTGATGACAGGGCACCCAGGTCTAATTAGAGAGGTCTTCTAAAAGCTGCAGCGCTGATGTCAGTGACACTGCAGCTGTGAGGGTCATCTAACGTATGTCCACACACACACACACACACACACACGTTATTAAACCCACCTATGCTACACACCTGGCAGAGGGTGTGAGGGGCGTAGGCTTAGAGGGAGGAGGCTGAAGTGTCATTCATCTGCTGTAGTAGAGGGAGATTACGTGCTGACTCAGCCAAACAGCTGAACGACAACAGTCATTATCTCAGAGCGGGGCTTCCCCACTCGCTAGCTAGATACGAGGACAGCAATACACCTGTACAATATATTTATATATTCAATAAGATGCAAGTTAGAGAAAGGAGCTCAAGTAACACTCAACTTTACAACAACCTTATTTAGGTTTATTCAGTGCGTTACCATTATGTTTTAAAGTTAATCATTATCTGGTTCCATTTTCTTCTAAAATTCTCAAGTGGAATAGTTTGACATTTTGGTAAATACACTAATATAATAATTCCTATGAAAGCTGCACTACGACATTGGCTACAAAGATCAGAGCTGTTCCCGCCAACCACTTACTAGTGAGCTCTAAGATGTTGGTTGCCACCATTATTGTTTTACTGTGGAGAGAGCTAGCTTAGTCATTTCCCCCTGCTTACAAGCCTTTATGCTAAGCTAAGCTAATCACCTTGTGGCTCGAGCTCCAAACTTAACACACACAACATACATGAGTGTGGTACCAATGTCTTGCTCTAAATCTTGACAAGAAAGTAAAGTAGCGTATTACCTAATATGTCAAACTACTCCAGCTAACTGTTTATAGCAATGTCTTTCAACAATGAGTATTAGCAGTGATAGCCACCACCAGACGAAGAGAATAGAAACTGCACTAGAAAATGAAAGGAAGATGTCGCAGTCTCATTTCTTCCCACACAGTGTTTTGTGTCAGCCTCCCACATTGTGCCACATCTTCCACCCGCAGACTCTTGGAGCAGCCACCACAGCCAAAAGATTGACTTCCTCCAAAAAACACAGTAATCTCGTTTTTACTGCCAAATTCAGGGGTTAACAACACGATTGTGGTGTTTAACTAAAGGCCCTTTATAATTCCTCGGCTGACCTCAACATCCCCAAGGAGACCTAATGATGACATCATTAACAAGCGGCAAATATTACTGCTTGATAATCCCTGAGATCATGTCCTGTAACTGACAAGGGCGGATCCTGGGGGTGGGCGTGAGTGTGAGAGAGAAGGGAAGAGATGCAGAGACAGATGGAGGCAATGGAACTACAGAAGAGAAACTTAAAGGTTTGGTAAGAACAACAACAAAAAACAAACAAAGAAAATCTCTGTTGGCATCCATCCATGTAGTTATAGTACATCTGTGTCTCAGACATCTGTCCTAGACATTTCTGCCCCCCCAAAGCAATAGAGTTGGATGGAATTTGGACCTTTCTACCAAATAAATAGTCCCTATGTAAACCGTATGTATCTTTAATGATGGTAGATGCTGCCACTGGATGGGAATGTCATTAGCTTTGAAGTATTAAGATGAAAACATACATTTTACACAAAGAAATCACCAAACTTCTAATTAAATTACAATATTCAATCCAAATGTTTTCCGTGCAATCGATCCAACAGTTAGTTTGTACCTCTCTGTGGCACGGGAACACAAACAGTTTGGACCAAAGGGTTGATCCGCCGTATAGCCCCGCTGAGTACAAACAGAAGAAGCATGCTAACAGCAAACAGCATTTCTCAGTGTGTGATCTGACGGCTCGCCAGTCCGAGATCCTCTGGACTATGACTCTGCTGGAAGGCAAGCTCCAGGACAGACTGTAAGAATGACATCATTTCTTAACAACATCATAATCTACGTAACTGCACAGAGCTGCTGGAAAATGATGGAACAATGTAGAGCTGTGTGTCTCAATGGATTTGTGCAATGTCATGATAGTAGACAGGACGAACTAACATTACTGAGAGCAAGCTGGAAGGAATGATACCAAAAATACATTTGTTCACGTACAAAACTATGCTGAGTTCGACAAAATACAAATGTCAGTATGCAACACGTGGGGGGGAAGAGCACATTATGACTTGTTTAGGATTCAAAACTCAAAGTTTAGGACCTGGGACTTGAGTGCAAAGACTTTGACTTGGTCCCACCTCTGCCAACTTCATCTAGTTCTACTACTTCTCCATTCGGGCATCATGACAGTAAGGTTTTTTATTAAGTTGCTCACGTCTGTTTGCTTCATAGAGAACAGTTCATGATAAAGTTCTTGTAAAAAGTTGTTTTTAAAGTGTGTTTTTTACTATCTATATAGTGTCTGAACATATGGCCGCTCCTCAGAACATTATGGAACTCTGTGTTTGTTTCAAAACATGCTTCCCACTCAGATGGCACATGTGTGTGTGTATGTGTGTGTGGTGAGTGGGATCTTATCTAGGAGCTATTGGCTGACACACACATTATCTTACCTTCCAGTGCTCGTCAGTTCCTCTGGGCTCAATGAGCTTCATGATAAGCTGGTAAAAACAACAGCGAGCCAACCAGCAGTGCATGTGCATGCAGAGTTTTAGAGCAGGGGAAGGGTGTCCTTGTTTCGCAGCTGCAAGGTTCGGTCCCCACTTCGGCTGTGTATCCCTGCAAGACAGTGAACACCTGTACCATCTTTGTGGGGACTTCTGCTGGAGGTGTGAAGCTGAGAAAAAGAGCAGTAAGCAAATTGAGAGCATATGGTGTAAATATTTTTTATTTATCACCTGTAATTATCTCCTTCCTGTCACTGACGTGCTGAGGCACACGTCTCCTGTTGCTGAGAAGGGAACTTCACGTTTACATGGTCCTTTACTACCCCCATCAGGTCACTTTCAAAACTGCAGACATTTGACG
Organism: Cottoperca gobio; assembly: GCF_900634415.1. Lineage (NCBI taxonomy): Eukaryota > Metazoa > Chordata > Actinopteri > Perciformes > Bovichtidae > Cottoperca > Cottoperca gobio. The sequence continues at coordinate 18,742,646 of NC_041373.1, read as the reverse complement.
TTGATGATGTGACATTTATATCCAGTAAAGGTCAAAACATAGATGAGTGAGATAAAGTATTTCATAGTAAGTCACCAGCAGACTTCACCACACAGATCAGTACGTGTGCATGTGACCTACACCATCCTATAGTAATTAGATGTCACAGTTTGACCACAAATCAGAGAAAGAATGGCCGAAAAAACAGCCAAGATCATCATATTTTCCAGCTGAAATCTTGTCGAACCACCAGGATTCAGGATGAACCAGCAGGAGTTCTTACATTGGAGCTACAACTTGATCTTAACCAAGGGTGTAATTTATACTGGGACATGTTCCCCGCAGTTTTCAAAATCCCATTTTCTTGGATCCTGCAGAGTTTTGACTCAGTTACATACACTCCCCTTATTGGTGGAGCTTGTTGGGGCAGTAGAGGCCTGAGAGGACGAAAAATAGACCGGACTCAAAAAAACGCTTTTCCTCCTTCTCTGCCTGGTTTTAAGGTTTAAAAAAAGCTAATATTCTATATTGTTATCCACAGTTAATGCTCGAATTGTTCATTAAAGATAAGGCCGTATAAGGAAGCTGAAGACGGGTTTAAGCAGAAGATAAAGAGATTTACATCCAAGTTTTATAACCAATTGCAACATATAAATAGAGCCTAAATTATAACGTATAAATGTACATACATTAATGTAAAAGCACTGACCTCTGACCTCACTTCTGCATCATTTAAACTTTACAAAACTCACAGCATTAGTAGCTGAAAGATAAACTTTAATGCACTTCAATGCACATACTGTATCCACCAACACACAAGCTGTCCTTCTGTTGCATTCTGGTCCATGTTATTACTTTCAGAGTACTAATTGGTCTCTGTGCATTATCTCTCAGAGCCAGACATTCAAACATATTAGAGTCTGTTGGTCCTGAAGGCCCAAAGCATCTCTCCCAGGCCTGCTCTCTGCAGGACTCCTCCACCTGACGGAGACAGAATCAGAACTTTAAATATGTTCTGGAGCTGGGGGAACTGGGGGAACACTGCATTCAAAAATGAGAGCACGCTAATGACACCTAGAAAACAATAAATAAGTAACCACAGACTATTAATAGATCCTTGCATTGCGTGATGCTGAAGCTGCTCTTCCAACAGCACTTAGTTGTCAGGGCTTTTTCATCAACACTTGAACGCACCACCATGCAGTCCCTGCCCATGCTTTTCAAATCAATGCATATTTTCAGAAGCATTAAGACAACAAGTGAACCCTGACACATGTTAAATAAACATTCACTGTGATGGATCACCTATCAAAAGTCCCAAAACACTAAAACTGAAATAATTATGCAACAACTAAAAGTAATAAACTGCTAATGCTCCTCATACTAATATATGTGTAAGGTTGTGCACATACACACATGTACTCTATACTGTATGAGATCTAAGTACGAAGCACTAACAGCAGAAACCATGCAGCCTGCAGAGACACACACACACACACACACACACACACACACACACACACACACACACACACACACACACACACACACACACGACTCATTAGGAGATATTGTTGCAGGCGCAGTATCTGTGGCGGGCTGATGGCTGAGTTTTAGTGAAGCCTGTGGTGTTCACAGTCCTGCCTGATTCTGCACAGTGAGTGCATCTCTATTTCTCTGCAGTTATAAAGGAGTTTGGCAACTATGTGGCTATAAAAGAATAATAATAAAAGAAGAGATGTATCATCTCAGCTGATTCACTGTCTGCTGACTCGCTTATAACCCGGGTTGGGAGGGTAACTTTAAAAAGGTATTCTGATACTAATTACCTGGTAACAAATTATATTTAGTAACCTAATCCCAGTATCACAATATTAAACTAGCGTAACTCGATTACTTTCTGTTACTTGTTGTATTACCTCAGTACAAAAAAATGCAACTAAAGGACATTTTGCGGTTATTTGATCAAACAAAACTCTGCGAGTTCTGCCTTCCAGCTGTGACAGCTGACACTCTTCACTCTAATATGAGTATTATGTGGCTGTGTAATTGTATCTCCTGGACTCACAATTCAAGATTCATTCCATTTGGCTAAAACATACGTCCATGTTGTTCTCTAATCACTTTATTATCTCATACTTTCTGTGAAAAGGAAAACATAACTACTTTGTTTTGTTATAGCGGGGGATGAAAAAGCACTTTTCACAGGGAACAGTGTTGAAGAGCGTTGTGCCGTCCCAGTCATGTCGATTGTTCTGGATGAGAGCGATCAGAAAGGTTTTATCTCCCAGTAGTTGGAACAAAGCAACAACAATGCTCAAATCTCCTGCCAGATGAAACTGCACAGGAAAGCTGGAGCAGATGTCTGATGGGAGACATTTCACAAATTCTGCCAAACCTTCAGGGAATTCAACACCGACGGGAGACGAGAGATGCCAGAACAGAGAAACGGAGAGGAAAGAAAGATTATGGAATCGTAGGTTTTTGATTTATAGTTGAATGTGGGATTTGACCCGTCGATATCACCTCCGCAATGAAACACAGGTCTGTTGCATGTGATCAGGACTTTCATAAACTCCTTCTCCTTTCATTTGTGGGATGCAGTTTATGCTGTAATCTCTGTCCACTGTGTGCACGTAGGACTAATTACAGCTGTTACTGATTACTGTACTGTCATTAATCAACTTTAATTGACACTGGAGGATTTCATATTTGATCTAATAATCATTCTGTGTCAAATGTGTTGTTTTCTCCTTATGTTCGTGCTATTTGAGATCATATCTTTGTTCAATTCACACATGACACTTGTAAGTTTACCCACAAATTGCAACCTTGGCTTGTTATATTTGCCATATCTCAGATTCTGTTTATGTTCCAGCCGCTGAAATTTGGTACAACATTAATCAACTGCTGTATTTTCAGTGGGAAATATTGAAACGTCCATATGTATACTTTGGGGAACTGCCCCCGGGGCCTCAAAACCCATTTTCCATTTTGAAGGGCCAGAACAATATGACATCTGCTTGTGCCTTTCAATCATTTTTGGATCTGCTGTACACCACTTCGTCTGTGCCCCGACCAAATTTCATGGCTTTCGGAGTTATGTGTCTGAAAATATTGAACCTTAAACATGGCTTACCACTTAAAACATTTATTTCAGGGGGCAAAAATGACAACATCTGACACGGAATGACCCCTTTACAATTTTACCACAAGAGCAAAGCCGACAGAAATCATTCCTTCATGTTGTGTTTAGATTTATAACCAAAGAAACTGTCATGAACAGTTTTCCCAGCTGCAATCATATAATAACCGTAAGTCCAATGTGAACTGGGTTTTAGTTATCGTGCTTCGTTTGCAGAGTTTCGTGAAGAGCATGGGGTTAACCCTTTGTGCAACCAGACAACGGTCCCCTTGATAAAGATTATAACTTATGATTTATTTTTGGTGGAAAGAGCACACGTAGCTCTGGAACAGTTCCCCGAGCTACGTGATTTTAAAAATGAATTCAAGAAGCTTGTACGGTGTGTTTATATTGTTCTTGGCACTTTTTGCCTTTTAACAGAATGGAGAATAAGGGGTGGGGGGGGCACTCTGTAATTCCAGCCAAGCTTGGATGTCAAAGCCAACAGTGTAATAAGATATCATCTGGATAAATCTTGGCATTTCAAAGCGATGGACAAAAATCAAATGATGGTTGTTTTAAGGGGAACGAATCCTCCCCGAGCCTCCCACACACACACACACACACACACACACACACACACACACACACACACATTGTCATTATTTTATTAAGCAATCTTGGTAAGTTTGAGGGAGTTGTTGAAAACGCACTGTTATGGTGTTTAAAGCCGATCTATCGGTACGTTCTTCATCACACACTGTAAATGTGAAGTGTTGAGTTTCATTATTAGATGAAACATCTGCTTCATTGCCTGAACCTAATTGATAATATGTATTCATGTTATTAAATATTACTGATGTACATATAATGTAGGCCAAACATTCAATTAGATTTTGTTTATTGAATTTAAAAAACCTGTTGAAAGCTTCGTTCACTGCTTTCCTTTCCTCATCCAGCAAAGGTACCGTCGTTCTGACGAAACCCAAATACTCTGAACAAATGTCCCAAGAAATACAGACTCTACCTGCAACAAACAAACACATGGCTAATTATTATGCAGAATGAAATCAAATGATGCAACATCTTTTTACTACTTCTTACCGTAACCCTACCCAATCTCCTTCTGATGTTCAAACCCAACCAACCCAACCAATGTAGGCAACAAGTCCGAGCAGTCAGAGGCCGAGCAGGGCGTACGATACCTTGCCATAGTAGGAAAACAAATCTGGAAGTTTCGATGACATTATTCTGCTTCATCATTAGACATGTGCTTCTGTTTGGTGCAGGGAGAGTGTGTGTTTCCTCAGCGATGGGTCTTTGGAACAATGGGTGTTTGTTTTCGGATTCCGTCCAATGGGATATTTCTCGAGCTATTGGGGTTTCGGAATAATGGACCATCGGAAACAATGGGCAGTCCATCCCCACTGCTGCTCGCCCAATCACAACTCTCTATCACAGGGAACGAAAGTACTCAAACCACAATTTAGGAATAAGACCAGACAAAACGGAAGATTTAAGGTTTATGTACACATAATGTGTTTCACAGTAAGGCTGCAAACCATGAGTCACTTGCCTACAATTGGCTGACTGGTGAGGCTGGATGCTGAATTATTTTGACTCAGATCCCTAAAAACCCACGGGTTTGGCCAGAGCATGCTGGTGTGGAATATGTGCAAGAGCACACAGGACTAGTGAGGAAAAAACTGGCTTTATGCTGCATTTTAGGAACAAATAACAGAAGCTGTGACTGTTGTGTATCACAGGATAGCGCTCTGAGGAACCAACACAAGCAGAGCTCCATGTCATAAATACAGAAGTACGGCCATAAACAGCAGTGAAGTAAACGTTAAAACAACACGAGTGCTGTCCTGCTACGTGACGTCCAGGCTGTAGGGCCCCGGACTCCTCTGTTTGTGTTGGACCAGCTACAGCAACACACAGATGACCCCAGTGAACTCTACAGTTAATGATGGAGAGTGCCTGTGTGCATGTGTGTGTGTGTGTTAACTTTTCACACAATTTATCCTAAACTGCAATCAAAAAAATGTCTAATGGTTGAGTATCATTGTACTTAAGGTGGCACTAAGGCCATTGGAGTTTTGGAAGATTAAAAAAGACTTAATGTAAGAAAAGAGGTCTACTTGAACATATTGTTTGATTTGACATCTTGTTCATCATCACCTCTGCAGGATATCACGCTGAGACTCCACTTGGAGGGTTTGTGTTTAGTTTTTCTTGGCTTACACAGATCTGAGATATTTCGTTCTCGTTCATATTTTCTCAGCCCTCTCCTTCGCTTCGCCTCTAACGTTATCTTACACCCATCTGTGTCGCTCGTTTCATATATACAATCGTCCACTTCCACTTTGTTACTACAATTCAGGAGATCTCAACACCTCAGGTGTGACTTTAAATTTCAGCTTTAACCAACTAGTGTCATCTTTCTAAAGCCCTCCTCAGACATGGAATACGTAACATCGCTGGCTTCATCTACGCTATTTGTTAAAGCGATGGGTTTTTGTGATTCAGACATACGGTAGGTGTCCGTTCACTAAATGCTCTTTGCAGCTTTATTAGATAATTTAACATGTTTATTAACAATGAGTAATGTGAGGGATTACAATGAAATTCAGTAACTAAATTACAGTTACTAAACCCAGTTAGCTCTGTTACATTTTATGGGTTCAGTATCTGCTGTCTTAACAAGAGTTTGATGGAGAGTTAATATCAAGCTGATCTCTCTGCGTTCTGTGGACAGACATGTCTTGTTGGCCTAGTGGTGTTGGTCTAGTTGTCTAGTGGTATGCCTTCCAAACAAAACACTAGAAGGTTGTACGTTCAATACCAGGCTGCCACCATTGTACCCCTGAGCAAGGTACTTAACCCTGAGTTACTCCAGGAGACTGTCCCTGTACTTAGTTCAATGATAAGAGCGTCTGCTAAATGACCTGTAATGTTATAATTTAAAAAGCAGGAAACACAAAATAAATGTCAGTTGGATCACACGCTTCTTTACAAAACCTTTTCCTAATATCTTCATTAAAAAATATCCACATATTTTCCAGAGTTAACATCAAGCTCGTCTATGAATTTGTTGGATTACATACTTTGTTCTTAGCTTGTTCTGGCCTTAGCTAGTCTGATTGTATAGAAGTCTATGATGGTTGTACTCTGTTACACCCTCGTAGTATGTCACTTCTGGTTCCAAAGATGGTGACGGCCAAAATCCCCAAATCTAGGCTTTGAAACGACAGTCCATAAAGCGGCGGGTGACTGTGGTTGTCTGTGTGGTGGAAGGTTCATTGTTGAAGGATGTGTGAACCCTGCAGCTTCACTGTGAGCACGTGGCTTCTAGCCAAGCTAGCTGTTGATGGTCAGTAATACTTCTGAACTGTGGACCAGCTGCTACAGTTAAACCACAAAGTCTTGTCCTCTATTTCTGTTTTAAATACATGTGATGTGTGTGCAAAGCATTTTGTTTTGCATGGAAGCCTCTCATGTAAAAACACATTTCTAAATACTATTTACTGTCATTCTTCCTAAAAATGTCCGTTGGAAAACTATCCACGTCTTTTTCAGGCAATCAAACAGTCAACAGACATCAGTGCGGTCTGTTAAATCGATGAAACGATGATGTAACTCAGAAGCCAGCCTCTGTCTCTGCACGCCGTGTGTGAGCTTTCTTTCAGTCTAGTTCAGTATTCACTATTGGCGTCAATCATAGACGGTGCTGTCAGGGAAAAGAAATTCAACAGATATTCCTCATACAGACAAGACTCTCACCATATCTCTCCTTTTGTGTCTCTCTCCATTTGTGTCTCTCTCCCTATCCCCTGCACCACCAAAGGAGCTGTGTGTGTCGTCCTTTGAACCTCAGATTCCAGAGGGAAAATAAAAAAGTCATCCCATCGATACATTTTTCAGTCCTATAATGAGCTTCTGTGGCCCCCCAGCCTCAGTGTTGGTAGCTCTGGAGCGTGATATGATGACTGCGGGAAGCATTGATTTGGCGATAGCACTTCTGGGTACTGTTCTAATTTTGTGGAAATAGGAAAAACTATTCTAAATTGTATTTGCTCGTTTGTCATCAACATTATTATAGACATGATTTGGCTGAACTTCATGTCATTTTTCAGTTGGTATAATATGTAGTGGTTGGAGTCTGACATCTGGGACTACCTGCTGACAAACAGATAAACAAATCAAACCGGAAACATAACCTCCTTCACGGAGGTAACAAATAGATTAAGAGGTAAAACAAAAGAACAATAAAAAACATAACATTACGATGTATACACAGTGGTATCATCAGCAAACATTGATACATATCCATCCATCCATCGTCTACCTCTTATCCGGGGTCAGGTCTCGGGGGCAGCAGCTCCAGTAAGGAACCCCAGACTTCTCTTCTCCGGGCCACATCCTCCAGCTCCGACTGGGGGATCCTGAGGCGTTCCCAGTGAGGAGATATAATCTCTCCACCGAGTCCTGGGTCTTCACCGGGGTCTCCTCCCAGCTGGACGTGCCTGGAACACCTCCCTAGGGAGGCGCCCAGGTGTCATCCTTACTAGATGAACCACCTCAACTGGCTCCTTTCTACTTCTCATCCTATCTCTAAGGGAGACGCCACCCGTCTGAGAAAACACATCTCGGCCGCTTGCACCCGCGATCTCGTTCCTTATGGATACATATGCTTTATCTAAGTGGCATCTCATTTATAAATATAGAGAAAAGCAATGGTCCTGAACATCTTCCCTGGGGGACACCATACGTTACTATACTCCAGTCAGATAAACGATTAAATGAAAAAAACGAAGCAAGTAATCTACATTAGGTTGTGGCCAAAAGCGCTCTTTGTATTTATCAGTCCGTGTCATAATGAGTTGATGATGGATACGCTGGCAGATAGATAATTCAACAAACAAGTCTGTATTTAGGTTGATGTAAAGAGGCCTATGTTGATATAAAGAGGGTATAATGAGTTGATGCTGAGTTCAGCTAAATGCTCTCTTGACTGAAGCCCGTCAACGCCACCACTCCCCAACTTTCAGTCATAACTATCATCATTAAGTTAGATTAAAACCATGTGCCGACTACAAGATCTCTGAGCTGCTTTGCTGCTCGTACTACAAGATATTTCTTGTCCCAACAACAAACTACAAACCTCATCATAAACCAGAACATGTGATGTATGCTTCCTTAGACATGTGTGTATCAAACAAAAGATTGTATTTACCCTCAGTGCTTAAACATCATATTAACACCATCTTACCGTCATTGTGTGTTCCAACTTATAAGGTCTGTATGGTGGTTTAATCTTTACTGACAGAGTTTCTCTTGTTTAAATAAACTCACTGATCATCACTCATTGGTGTTTCGACAGAGGGAGAACTTGATCTATACAGCTCGGCCATTTGAGTGATAAACTTTCCTACAATGTAATTATCCATTAAAGAGGAATAAATAGCAGCGATGTTGCAACGCCAGGCCTCACACCTAGCCCGAACACATGTATGTCTATGCATGTGCATGTTTCTATATAAAATTAGGGTTGGCAGTGGGAAAATACTTTTTGGGTCATTAATTAAATGTAATTGCAGTCAAACCGAACTGTTATCAGCTTCTCCTCAAACTCGCATTTAGGTTGAAACTCAAGATCTTTTGCTACATTTGGCCTTGGCTGTCCCACTCACACTTTATATAAACACTTTATAAATTCTTTCAACTATGAGTGTCTCCACACACACACACACACACACACACACACACGCACACATACAGTGTCTTCTAGTTCCAAGCACTCGAGGCACTTATTTATAAATGAGGCCTGTCTCAGATTGTTCATGGAGGCTTTGCAACAAAACCACAATCTGCCTAAAGCGAAAAGCCAACGAGGTAAAAGCCTCGGCCGTGATTTTTCTTCCTTCTTTTGTCTTAAGAGGCAAAAGCTTACATGAAAGAAATATTTAGTTTCACATGTTCTTTCATTTTAACCAAATTACTTTTTAGAAAAATGATCCGATAAACTTTATGTACCCAAAGAGATAAATGATGTCGACTATTTACCGTTCTGCAAAAACATAGTTGTTAAATAACCAGCTTTAGGTTTGTAACTATGCTTTTATGCTTACGTAAATCTTTCTGCCAATTCTTTAAGGTATTAAATGCACAAATGTTACTTTTTTCTGTACTTAAACTAAGATGCTACCTTCATAAATTTGCACAAAATAATTACTTGAATTTCAGACAAGAATTATTAAAGACTGTTTCTAACCTTGTATTTGCGTTCCAGATAAACAACCAGTTTCAGGCTGTGATCATTGCTTATATTTTAACCAGATAAAGGATTTTAGTCAGAGAAACGTGAGCGGCATCTGAACACGGCGTTGGAGAAACACAGATTTTAATTGTGAAACTGCTTTGTTTGGTGTTTTTAATCATCTGGTCCGTTGGTCTTGGAGACGAGGAAACCTCTGCGGGTAACTCGGGTTCTGGTACAAACCTCAACAATGAAGGAATTCTAACCGGGTGAAGCTGAGTGCAATGAAAAACTCCCATGATCCCACGCTAATTCAGAAACCAAACTCCGTCTTGTGGTATTGTTTGGATTGAGGGGCCCCCTAGTGGCAGAAAAGGACATATTCAACAGTGTAAATACCTGGGACGAATGGATATACATTTACACAGAAAATGCATACGGGTCATTCATTTGACCCTCAAAGTTGGGCTAATGATAAACCTTATTAAACGTTATATTAATGTTGACCCACACATGCACCTAACAGTTGAATAAAGGACTTTATGAGCCAGTTAACTGACATCACCTAACAAGACTTCTGGGTTATGAAACTTGTTACCTCTTGATGCTGAAGCCTCGTTTAAAGACTCTTCAGAAGACAGAAGCCATTCACGGAGTCATGAGGATGAAAGATCGCAGAACATTTGGCGTATAAACGGCCCACCGGATAACCAGAGACCCACAAGGAACTCAGCACAACAATGGAGAAAGGAGAGGAGGGTGATGATGAAAAATGGATGTATGTTGTGGATGCGTTCCATATGCCGCTCTCTCCTCTCAGACGGGAGCAGCAGGCCTGGATCAAGTTCCCCATCCCAGAATCCCAAACCTAGACCATCAGCGAGAAAGCAGGAAAACTGACCACAAATCAGCATCTGGGGTTTCTTCATCCTCTGCCATCGAGCGTTTATGTATTGCATTTATGCATGGGCTTTATGTTTTTATTCCAGATGACATGCGAAGAGTATTCGTGCAGCAAGATGTTGGTAAGGCAATCTGACACTGTTACCAACGAGGCTGGCAAATACAAAGAGAACTTTCTCTCCCGTTTCCAAGACGGAGCAAAAGTATTTAATACAGAAGCTCATCGCGACTAATTAATGCACTTTTTCAGCATCTATATAAGATGTCAGTCACTCCTGCTTCCTCATGGATGCTGAAATATCAAGAGTGAACTACACACCATGCACACTTAGATTGGTTTCTCCCAAACCTGTTGCAATTTTTCAGAAGTTTCCTGAAGTGTCGGCCCTTCAGCGTCATATTTCTGTTTCATATTTCACACTGTTGGTTGTGACTTTGATCACATTAAAACAGTATTTGTTGTCTCAGAGAGCGGTGGGTATCTCCCTTTCTCTGTCTCTAATCACAAACAAGAACACATCAGTTTGGCTTTATATGCTTTAAGACAAAATCAGTAACAAATTAATTGTATCAATAAATAATCCTTTACAATTGAAGTTGAATGCAGGCATTTTAAAACAGTCACAAGTGAAAAGTTTGCACCTCAGAGATGCTGCAGGGAACATGTAGCTGTAAGTATGTGCACATTTCTAACATCATAGCAGGAGACGCACAGGTATGTCTTCCTGAAAGTGTCTCTGGGACACCAACGCAGAATGCATCATTAATCAATGTGTATAATTACACCTGTGCTTTTCCTGCTTCCTGCATGTTTACGCTCCACATTGGCCGACTGACGCTACCTGACTCTTCAGCACGACTGTAAACTCTCTGTACTGTGATTGTAGCATTGTAATCTACAGCATGCTCCAGCCCGAGGGTTTGTTCTGCTTTTGAGCTGCAGCAATTACGCTGCTGAAAGACAGAACCGGAGTAACTTTCTTCCTGTGTTTTTCCTGCGACTGAAGCCTCAGATGTTGCAGCGTTGCGGTAACGAAAATGGAAAGAACAAATTGAAGCAGATAGGCAAAGCTCCAGCTTTTTCCTCGCACCATTTGAGATCAACGTTTTTCAAGCCAGTGACCAGTTTATGCAAATAAAGAAGACGGAAAGGGAGCGGGAGATGTGCGGTTCAGATAGCAGACCTCAGTAATAATGGGCTGGTAGTATGATGTATGAGCCAATTTAAATAACATAAACCTTCACTTCATCTGGAAACTCGACACACACACACACACACGTAATATCTGAGCGTGCACACAGTGGTACGGCACATATGGCATCAACAAACATATGCTACTCCACTTGCCTGGTTCCCTGGAGCCACTGGAGCCAAAGCTACAACAACTGGGCTACTTCAGCCTATTTGGCGAGTCCACCTTAATCTACATCAGTCGAGCTGCAGGAGCCAGAGGATGTTGGCACATTATGAAAAAGAGAGAGAGAAGTGCACAGATTTCCCTCCTGCTAACCGTCCCGTCAACACATGCAAGTCCTTCATTTATCTCTTCAACGTCTTCATCTGTCTCTGTGAAAAATGACTTTTTGTTGCATTTTGTTGGACAGCGGGAATAACTGAAAACACAACATCGAGATATTGTCATCATGTAAAGCTGTTATGGTCAACAATTAGCTAATGCTAACTTCTTCTGGGGGTTGAACTCGGGCAGAAGAGGAGCTAACATGCAGCCAGAGACTCAAACAGAAAGTTAGGGTCCCAGACACACTACAGCTAATGGAGACCAATTACAAAAAACAAAGAACTCCAGGACTACCACTTTAACAAGCACGCACACGGTCATAACAACGCAGACACACTTGTGCAATCAAATATGGACGTATTCCTGCGAGCAAACTCACACACACACGTATGTAGACCGTGCAGGTGGCCAACCATCATAACAAACAGCATAATTAGGAACAGGTGAATGTGATGAGGCCGTTTCTACTGGACCGAATGAACACAGAGCAATGAGCGAGTGTGTTTCAGCGATCAGGAATATCATCTGAACTGCACTAATTTGCTATGAAGTAGCGTCTGGCTGAGTTAATGACAGAAAGAGGGGAGGGGGGTCGTCATGCGGAGGATGTAGAGAAAAAAACATAACTGGTCTGCAGCCACACACACACACACACACACACACACACACGCTGAATGTTCTGTTTCTCCAAATTAAATCTTGAATGAGATGAAAGATTGAATTCAGACACTGGCTCAAAAACTTGAAGTTATTCACCGTCATCCATCATCCTCCTCTCTCCTACATTTCTCTTAGAAATATTAGGAATAACACTTCAATGTGTTTACAATAGTTAGGCCACGTGAGAAGATCGATACCACCCTCATGTCTGTACAAAGAGTACGAAACTAGAGCCGGCGGATTAGCTCAGCCCGGAATAATGACGTACGCTAACCTGGTTCTTTCTTCTTAAGTTTATATTTTCATAGCCTGCGAATTAAACAACATACAAGGTGTTAATTGGAGAGCCTTGGAGGTGCTGGGAGACGTTCTCTTTACACTTCGGAGAGAGACGAGCGAGCTGTTCCCCGCTTCTTGTAGTCTTTATGTGAAGCAGGTCAAATCCCCGGCGTTAGCTCCATATTAATCTTTTACTTTAAAGGGTAAATTCAATACTTGTAACGACACGTTCTGAACACAGGGAATAGGACTCAAATGCCATGACTCAGAGACAGAACTGGGTACGGGAAAACAGTCTTTACTTGCAGCAAACAAAACAGGCAAGGAGTAGGCGAAGGCAGAGTCGGGTCACAGAAGCAGGATCAGAGGAGACAGGAGACATGTACGAACACTACGACACGGAGGTACAAAGACAAACTGTCAACGAGGGGAACAAAACACACAGACTATATACAGCAGGAAGTGGGCGGGGTAACGAGACACATGTGGAGACACTAAAGCACAGATTGGGAACACCTGGGGGCAGGAAGTAGAACTGAAACGAGAGAGAACAGGTAAGTAACAAAATAAAACAGGAAGTACAAACAACAATCAACATTCAGCAGGAACCCTCACAATACTGGGAGTTACCCATGCAGAGAGTTTCATCTTATTTATGCAGGTTTTCTCTGCCGTCTACTTCAAAGTAGTCAATAATTTGGTTTTGTTGATGATAGCCTTATAATATTATGTTTATGTTTACAGTATTTCTGCTACGGCTACACATTTGCACACAGTTCTACCTTTTGGGCATTATTCCATCATGAACATTATATATTTAAAGGCGAGCCAATTCTCCATTAATGGATGAAGCAGGAAGTCCTCTAGTCTCCACCTGACCAGCACACACACTCCTTCTCTGTGAGCTCTATTGGAGCTGAGGAGGATATCCTGCAGTCATCCTAATGGCTCCAGTGAGCATTAATCTAATACTCCTGTCTCCAGTATGGCCGTGGAGGCTTACAGAAACCAGGCGGCTCCAGTCTAAATCTTCACTTTTCTACGTCTCGCTCTGTCTTTTCTCTGCGTCTCAGTCTCTCCTTTCTGTCATTCGCCATCAATGTCTGTCATTTCTCTCATTACTCCTTTTTACGGCGTGTCTTTTCTAAACACTCATTTTCAGCTCGTCTTACTGCGAAATGTACTTAAACTATATTTTGACGTTTTTATGAAGCAGAGATTTAGGAGAAGGTTTGTCTAGATTGACCTTAAAGGGAGAAAGAAAACTGTGTAGGATAAAAGGGCGGACAGAGAAATTACATATTGGTGTTTATACAGTCAATGCACCCACAGTGGGCGTCCTGTACTCACTGGCCATCCATCCATCCATCCATCCATCGTCTACCTCTTATCCGGGGTCGGGTCGCGGGGGCAGCAGCTCCAGTAAGGAACCCCAATCTTCCCTTCTCCGGGCCACATCCTCCAGCTCCGACTGGGGGATCCCGAGGCGTTCCCAGTGAGGAGATATAATCTCTCCACCGAGTCCTGGGTCTTCCCCGGGGTCTCCTCCCAGCTGGACGTGCCTGGAACACCTCCCTAGGGAGGCGCCCAGGTGGCTCCTTACTAGATGAACCACCTCAACTGGCTCCTTTCAACGCAAAGGAGCAGCGGCTCTACTCCGAGTCTCTCCTGATGGCTGAGCTTTTCACCCGATCTCTAAGGGAGACGCCACCCGCCTGAGAAAACACATTTTGGCCGCTTGTACCCGTGATCTCGTTCTTTCGGTCATGACCCAGCCTTCATGACCGTAGGTACTCACCGGCTAAAGGAGCACAACCATCCTCAGGACATATTTGGGAGTTATTTTCTTTTCTTCAGCCTTTTGGGGCTACAATAAGATTGTAGTTTGTATTGTAGTAATCTTATTGACTTATTGAACTTGTTTCCAAGAAGAATAAAAGGTTTAAAATACATGTACTCACAAAAGCGTAACCTTAAACGTTGTTTATTAACCTAACATTTGCCTTAACCCTAAGATTAGAGCGGTCACGAAGCTCAGCGAAACGTGTACTGCAACGTCCTGCAAAATCAGGCCGATCCATGAAATACATATTAGTTAACGAGTCCCATGTTTGTGCAGTGTTCTGAAATGTGCAGTTCTCAGACAACACTTGAGTGCAACGTGGACCAGTCTTCTTGGGTTGTTGTGTCTATAAATACAGCTTCATTACAGGTTGAGCACAGATAACAGATATAGCATTTACAAGAAAAGCAGAGACATTCCTCTAAACACGGACGGTTGTAACAATGAAGCTCCCGCCACCACAGCAGCTCTCACTGAAGCACAGAGCCGTGTGCACAAAGGTCAGAGCGGTGAGTTTGGAGCACTGGCCTTTCTGGTTTGGGCAGGTTGTAACAAAAGCTTTGACGCATGTGATGATGTTGTTCTTGGATACGTCGTGAAAAGAAAAACTATTTCTTGATCTGATCTGCCTCCACATATTTTCTGTGTGACTTCCTCTGCCTCGTCACCATAACTAGAAAAATAATCTAAACGAGAGCAAAGATTTCTTACTTGCTTGGCCAATATTTAATTAATTAAGCTCCCATGAGGCCGAGCTGTATCCTCCGTCTAAATGTAGATACATTAATACAGTAATGTACATTTAGTACTTTAAACCCTGATGCTGAGAGTTAACTTTACATTTAGAAATGAAACATGGTTTAGTCTGATATGTTTTGTTTTGAGTTTTTTCTTTAATATGTGTGATTATTTATAGTAAAAGCTGCAAAGTAACAAAGTTCAGATCAAAACAAAGATTTCCAGTAGCTCATAGTCGTCGTTTTTATGAGTTGATAATGTACAAACAGGATTTGTAGTTATGCAAAGTGTTTGTCATCGCCCATTTTAGTTTCACTTTCTCATTTTAGTTTAATTTCTTAACTTATTTCACTTTGTTTTTAATTTTAAAATCTGTTTAATTTTGGTTTTAAATTGGTAAAAAGAGGACAAGGAAAATATAATAATAGAGCATTTTGAAGTCCCAGTGCTGATTTTCAAGGTCAGAATTTCATAAGATCACGGTCGCTCTAGTAGTTTACAGAGTTTAGCAAACACCTTCTTTACTTTCTGTTTTAAATATAAAGTGACTTTGGAGGATTACTATATTATTGTTGGCATGTTTGACAATAGAGCCATGAGGACTGAAGAGTTATAAATAAGGAACATTTGTGGACGGCTGAGGGACAAGAGAGCAGAAAGACATCGGACACGTCACGTAAATCATTTAAATTCAATTTACATTATGTTTGTGTCCTGACCTCAATTATTGACGAACTTCTCCACTTTGATTCAGTTCTGTATAAAATGTTGTCACCTGTATTTAAATGTGTTCATAGATTTAAATTTCAAACAGTCCACATGTCGAGAGCAAACCAAGAAACCGAGAACTTCAAAGCAGAGGAAGAAAAGCAAGCGAACAAGTTTAGGAAAGAAAATTATATTTTGTAAAAAGTATGTGTGTGATTATATAATCATTCAAACTGTGCAGATTACATTTGTCTTCATTTGTAAAAAAAATGAAAATGAAATATTGCAACTATCCATGTGAAAATGTTTATCCATGACCAACGTTTGAAAAGGTAAAAATCTAAACATTGTGCCTTTGATGAATTGTTTTAGCTTTTTGTCAGAAGATAGAAGTGGCTGCAGTCACATGACAAAAAGACTAGAAAGTATGTTTCTTATTGACAGTGTGCTTTGGCAAAGAACTATCAGTTTTATTAATAATGACATTTAATGATTTTATATTTATAAATCGTCACTAAATTTCCCTCGGGATTAATAAAGTATCTATCTATCTAGACTACACAACTTTGGGACGTCATGACAGCATTTGTGAACGTTCCTGTGTATCAAAGCTATATATATATATATATATATATATATAGCCTAACCCATATATATATATATATATATATATATATATATATATATATACCCTAACCCTAACCCATATATATATATATAGATATATACCCTAACCCTAACCCATATATATATATATATATATATATGGGCTTAGGGTTAGGGTATATATATATATGGGTTAGAGTTAGGGTATATATATATATATGGGTAGGGTATATATATATATATGGGTTAGGGTTAGGGGTATATATATGGGTTTGGTTAGGGTATATATATATATATATATGGGTTATACCCTAACCCTAACCCATATATATACCCTAACCCTAACCCATATATATATACCCTAACCCTAACCCATATATATATATATATATATATGGGTTAGGGTTAGGGTATATATATATGGGTTAGAGTTAGGGTATATATATATATATGGGTTAGGGATATATAGTTAGGGTTAGGGTATATATAGGGTTAGGGTTAGGGTATATATATATATATATGGGTTAGGGTTAGGGTATATTATATATATGGGTTGTTAGGGTATATATATATGGTTATGATAGGGTATATATATATATGGGTTAGGGTATATATATATGGGTTAGGGTTAGGGTATATATATATATACCCTAACCCATATATATATATATATATATATATATATATATATATATATATACCCTAACCCTAACCCATATATATATATATATATATATATATATATATACCCTAACCCATATATATATATATATATATATATATACCCTAACCCATATATATATATATACCCTAACCCTAACCCATATATATATATATATACCCTAACCCTATATATATATAATATATATATATATATATATATATATATATATATATATATATATTTATTGTCTGGCAGTGGCTCAGTCAGTAGGGGCTTGGACTGTGAGCCGTAGGGTTGCTGGTTCAAGTCACCAACCGGACTGAAAAAAATGTAGTGTGACTGCTACTTGGAGAGGTCCCAGTTCACCTCCTGCCCTGCAGTCGTGCCCTTGAGCAAGGCACTGGACATCCCCATTCCCCCCACACTCCCATTGCTCCCTGGGTGCTGTACATGATCTGCCCACTAGTACTAGACTCCTGGTACTAGGATGGGTTAAAAGCAGAGATCAAATTTCACTGTGTGTGCTCTGCATGTGTGACCATTAAAAAGAGGGTTTCATCTGTCTGATTATATATATATATATATATATATATATAAAAAGTATGAAGTGGCTAATTAAATACCCTGAACAGCCAATTAGATATGGTTAAAATTACATTTTCTTTAAATGTGTAACTGGCTGAAATTAATTCAGTATGTTTAAGATACATGAACGCACCACAACACACACCATCAGTTATGTCACTTCTGTTGTCGACTGTTAATAAAAGTATTCACAATATGTCAGATGTTGTTCCTTGATGAAAGTGTAAGTGACAAACCTCTTTTTAAATCACAGGCAGGTCGCGTGAAGGCTCTGAATGACGCTCAACACAGAACACCGGCGGACTGAAGCTCCGTCACCTGGAGGTGCGTCACCGTCACCGCTGACTGCAGCCTTTTAATAGACTTTGCACTTGAACATATATATACTTAGATTCAATTGATTGGAGTCTTTCTGAAAATGGCACGACAGCTCCCACCTCATTTGAATGATAAACTAAACAAACTGAGTGAAACTGGGAGATTATTTATTGAACAGTATGAAGGTAAGAAACCAAGAATGCAAGCCATTGCAGGTGAACTTCTGGGGATATCTAAGAATGTACAAGAGGTGCAGAAAAGCACAAACTTATCCAGAGTGTTTGGGGCCGTGTTAGGAGGACTTGGATTAGTTTCGGGAATATGTGCACCTTTGTTTTCAGAACCGGCAAAAATTCCGTTAGTCGTACTCGGTGGCGCTGCAGCGGTTTTGGGAGTGTCAACTGTCAGTGCAGCAAATGTAACAAAGGCAACGACGGAGATAATAAGTTTAAAAACTGTTGGAGAGTTAGGAAAAGAATTCATGGACATCATTAAAGTACAAAAGGATCTTCTGCAAGACATTATGAAGGCGTCTGAGGAGTTGGAGAAAAGCTCCTCCTCATTAATGACAACAACTAGAGAGCAGGCCCAAAGATGTCTGAACATACTGAGACAAGTGAGCGAACTCTTACACTTCATTATCAATCACACCCGAGGCACTCCAACGCCTGAGGAGAACGAGAAGTTAAGAAACTGTTACACAGATTCAGCTTTGCAGTGTGAGAAAACTGTTCATGAGTTTACAAAGATGAGGAAGGTGCTCAGGGACTTTGAGGAAATGTAAACAGAATAGGAGTGTGCAACATGGAGTCGTTGGAACAAAGCAGAATGTTTTAGCTGGTTACAAAAGACTCCATCTGAAGGCACATGTCTTCTGTCTGCAGTCAAAAATAATAT
>NC_041373.1:18658560-18718560 GCF_900634415.1 Cottoperca gobio | reverse complement strand
AGAGGTACGGCAGCCGGGCGCGAGGACGGTTTGGACACTACGAACACGGCGAGCGAGGAGCTGGACGCGATGTTACATTTGAAGGATTTACCTCCAAGTCCAGCGGTGGTTCCTCACAAGAAGGCGCCTCAGTTTATGTTGGATCTTTTTAATGCCGTGACAGTGTCCGACGGGAGCCTGAAGAGCCAGAAGGAGATTCTGGAAGGAAACATAGTGCGGAGTTTCGAGGATAAAGGTGAGTAAAACTACATGCATGCACGATTGTTTGGTGAGATTTTTGAAATTAGTTTTTGCCATAATGTTACAGCAGCATTAAATGTCCAAACGTGCGTAACTGCACGATAACAATTACGCACGTTTACGCGCGACTTATGTCCTTGTTAAACAGCTCATTTGAAAGACTTTACTACATTTCTTTATCAAAAGATTATTTTAACGTTTCACTAAAATATATTTTCCCGCCTACAGGTCATTTTGGAGAGAGGTTCCACTTCTTCAACCTGTCGTCTGTAGGCAGAGAGGAGCGAATGATCAAAGCAGAGTTCCGTTGGTTCAGAAAGAAACAGAAGTTTTACCTCGGAAAGTCATATGGGCCTCATTTCTACAAGGTAAATTGTCTTTAGGGTGCAATTATTTAGACTTTTCTCAAAGTAATGTTTGATGTTTGAGTAATGACACATCACCAGAGAGTTTTGTGACAGAGACTTTGTGTTGGGACTATCCAGGTGGATCTGTATGAGGTGCTGGACAGCCGAGTGAAGCCATGGAGAGGAAACCTCATCACCTCCAGACTGGTGCCACTGTACACTCAGGGATGGGAAGTCTTCAATGTCACTCAAACAGTAAGAGTTGCTCTATTTTTTGTTTAAGGTGAGACGAAAAAACATGTTGACAGGCTGATATCTATTAGTGCAATGTTTCACTCTGTTCACCTGCAGTGTCTCTTCATGTATTGTATTTTAAGCTATTGTGTTGCATGTTCTTGTGATTGAACGTGTCTAGATATGTGCTTCAGTGCAGTGAGACCTGATTACTTATAAAGAGAAGTTTATAAAGTATTTCCAATGTGTTTAACCCGTTGCTCTGAATGTCAGGTGTCAAAGTGGATCCGCAACAGTCAGGAGAATAACGGCATCCTTGTGGTGACGACGCTTCCTTCTGGAAACTGGATGGAGTCAGTGGCGTCCTCGTGGAAGCGGAATGGAGAGCTGACAGACACGAACGCCTACCTGGTCTTATTCTCAGACGACGGGAGGACAGGAGCATCAAACCAGTCGTACCTGGGTAAGGTGATGGGTGTCACATGGTTTCAATAGTCATTGCATAGGGAACCCCAAGAAATAAATATTAATTTAATAAAATGTAAAATGAATCAACAATTTGTCAAATAACTGAAGAAATTATTAAAACTTATATAATAAAAAAATATACAAAAACGTTATTATGAAATGTTATTTCATCATCAAGTTTCATCATAGCGGTATTGTATATTATTTTTTCATATATCTTTTCATAAAGACTTTTCCCCTCGATAATATTGTCAACGGCTCATGACATTGTTGTCACCTCCCTCCACCTTTCAGCCAATCACAATTCCCCTTCCCTCTCTTAAAGGGACAGTTCACCC
The DNA here is from genome assembly GCF_900634415.1 of Cottoperca gobio. Lineage (NCBI taxonomy): Eukaryota > Metazoa > Chordata > Actinopteri > Perciformes > Bovichtidae > Cottoperca > Cottoperca gobio. Next base: position 18,716,933 of record NC_041373.1, on the reverse strand, counting down.
CAAAAATACAATGTTTTTTATTTTATTTTGGGGTGAACTGCGCCTTTAAAGTAGTAAATGCAATATTTAGGTGTTATCTTATTTTAAAAACTGATTTTTTTGTTTCAATTCAGAAAATTCCTCTATATACTATGAATACCACAGATGCCAAAAATAAAATTCCTTTTTAGAATATGTTGCTATTATCTCTCTCCACAGGACAAGCCTCGCCTGCAGCAGCACCTGAGCTCCACGACCACCGCAGCAGGAGACGGCGTGCATCTCCTGGCTTCCTGCCCCACAGCCGCTCACAGTCCTGCCAGCGGGTACCCCTCTTCGTCGACTTCGAGGAGATCGGCTGGTCCGGCTGGATCATCTCCCCCCGAGGATACAACGCCTACCACTGCAAAGGTTCCTGCCCGTTCCCCCTAGGGGGAAGCCTCAAAGCGACCAACCACGCCACGGTGCGCTCCATCATGCACGCGCTCAAGCTCTCGAGCGATGAGGTGGAAGCGCCCTGCTGCGTCCCCGACAGACTCCAGTCCATCAGTTTGTTATATTTTGACGATGAGCAGAACGTGGTTTTGAAGCAGTATGACGACATGGTGGCATTAAGCTGCGGCTGTCACTGACTGGCCGCGCGTCTCCTTCGCTCTTTAACACCAGAACAATGAGGGATGGGGAGATGATGGTTTGCTTGACCGGATTAAAAAACTGTATTTTCGTGCATTTGTTTAAATATTGTATTATTTTGAGAAATAAAACAATTATTCCTCAGCTCTTAATCAGTTTGTCTAGTTTAGATTCCAAAACCTTCTCATGAGAGGATGCCCAAATATATATATATATATATATATATATATATATATATATATATATATATATATATATATATATATATATATTATATTGCCAGAGATGAAAACAGACAGTTTTAATGATCCACAGGTTTTGTTTTTTGTTTGTTATGAATTGAAGTTGAATTATAACATATTTTACTGGGGGTTCTGTCCATTACCAATGCTAAAGTGTCCATAAAACATCTAATAACATCGTCTTCTCTCGGAAGAAGCATTTTAATTTGCTATTATGTCACTACTTGGATTTGATTACATTCAATTAATATGTACAGACTGTTGATTGTTGTCCCAAACAAGGATTTCGATTTGGTTTTCTACCATTTTGAAACACAAAGGCAGTTAATTACCCAATGTTGATAAGCATTTGGAAACATGTGGGTTTCATAGCTTTCTCAGACCATTATATATATAATATATATCAATTATGTAATTGAATCACCAATTCTAACAGTTCCAATCCTTCTATTTAAAAGACATATAGATGGAGAAAGATACCAGAACAATAAAAGTCTGTATCAACAGTTGTTTTTTTATTGGAATGGATCACAGACACAATACAGCCCTGCGTTATTCTAGTTTAGAAAAATGCCAATGCAACAAACGTGCAAATCCAAATTCTCCGTCATGTCCTCTGCGTATTAAAAAACATTAATTGCAACAATGCCAGTTCAAGCTTTTAGACAGTATAAATTTTGTATCAAACACATTCAAAAGGTATAACTGCAATTTCAACTTCAGCATGCAATATAATTTTAGTGTTTAGTTGTGTGGTTGTGTAAAATCTATTACATACGACTGAAAGACGATTGTTTGAGTGAGTTCTGTTTGTGTCAAGTATCTCTAATGATAACTTAAGTGACTGCAAACTGTCTGGTGAACAAAATCAATCTCAAGGCAACACACTTTGCAGGTAATAAAACAAAAATACATCAATACCTGAAAAGCAGTGGAGACTCCACTACCACTGTAGTTGTAACAAACAGCATTTACAATAAATATTCCACATTTACATTCAAGCTTTCCCTCTCTGTTTACACGTAAATACATTATGTACATGGATCACCCATGTCCCTTATGTTTCTCATAAATTGCACATTATCTTACACATATCCTTAAACCCACATTCAAATAACAGCATTCGACAACAACCATCATTAATTGTACAAATTCGATATCTCCCGTCAGTTTTCAATCAAGTCACGAAACCATTCGAGGCCTCAGCAGCTTCACAAAGCCTGCGCAGCTTCTGTGCCTCATGTCAGTTAAGGCGAGGAAAGCAATATAGTGATCAGCTGCTTAACTTTGAAGGGAAAATTCACCCTGAACACTTTAATACTGTTCAAAATTATTGGCAAAAGAGCATAAGAAGCGTGGATTTTTCCTTTCAAACCTCGTGTCCTATCAGCTCGGACAGTCCAGCTCCTCAGTGCCCAGAAACTCTCCTAACATGTGGTCGTGCTGAGCATAGACAGGCTCCAAATATGGATGTCCATCCTGACAGTGCATTTGCCTCAACCTTGGATCCATATGAGGAGCTTGGATGATGGTGTTCTGAGCCATGGGAGACAGAGGCACCGGGACAAAACTGTGGTAAACAACCATAGGTGGGGTCAACACCTCGAAGGGGGATGCCTGAGGAACAGCAAACGCTGGCGGCTGGACTGGCAGCTGTACATAGCTTCCTGTTTCAGGATCAAAGAAGGTTTTCGTCTTGACTTGCACCGGCATGTCTACAAAGAAATACTGCCCGGAGTCTGGATCCTGGAGGATCTTACGTTGGGTCATAGGAAAGGACTGCGTAACAATGGCGTGCTCAATGCTAGACTGGCGAGACAGCTGACTGGTATGGCTGGTATGGCTGTTGTGGCTCGATTGACGGGAGAGGGTTGAAGGGTGAGGGTTCGGGTTAGGGTTAGGGTACGCATCAATACTGTGACTCCTTCTGTTTAGGTTGTCTCTGCTCACCTTGTCCCTGGCTCTGCCTCTCTGCTGAAGCTCGTCCATGATGGATTTTTCAATTCGTTGGGTTCTTGGATCAAGCTTCTCGTTGACTGATGTATCGGTGCTGAGCCTGCGCTCTGCTTTTTCTCCTAGGTACCTATCAATGCTTTGTGATCGTTTGAATGGCCTGTCCGACGTGGGTCTGTCGCTGAGCTGAGTTTTGTAAACAGGTACATTACTGATGACCCTATCGTTACTGTAGTGTCTTTGCTCTGGCTTATCTCTAATGTGTTTGTTGCTGCTGCGACCTTGTCCTTTCTGTTGCAACACTGGGCAGTGCTTCATTGTTCTGGGAACTGCTTTCCACAGAATCATGGCTCTGTCTCTGAGTCTTGTGGCGTACGTCTGTCTGATTGTGATGGTGGTTTTCACTGTTGTGGCCTCTTCTTTCACACGGTAGCTGCTCACTTTGGTCGTGACTGTCTTTGCCGTGCTGACTTTCATTGTGACGATGACCGTCGTCAGTCTTTTCTCTGTGATTTATCTCACTGCTCTTGCTAGTTGTTCTACTGCTGCTGCTTTTGTGCTCGGATTTGTCGCTCTTGTGTCTATCCACTCTTTGTTTGCTGCTGCTTTGAGACGACTTGTGGGGCGACTTCTGTGCCTCCTCCTTCTTCATCCTTCTATTTCCCAGCTTAATGGCTTTCAGAACAGCCTTTTCAGATTTGGGTAAGACAACTGGTGGTTTAGGCAGCCCTGTTTGGCTTTCACTACCACTGCAGGTGGACCCAGACCGTTCACTGGGAACCTTCGAAACTCCACCATTCGCTCCCAGCTCATCAGCGGTGTCAGCTGTGCTTGTTATTAAGCTCTCCACTCCTTCAGATGACGGACTCACGCCAGACAATCTGTCTTCCTCCTGTGGGACAGTGAGGAACCCTCCAACTTGTGGTGTCTTTGGGTTTTCGCTTTGAAGATTTGAAGGAGACAGCAGCAGGTAAGGTAAAATGTTTGATTGAATATCTTTAGGATTGAAGACTTCATCCGGGATCGGTGTGCTACCTCTGGTGACAGGCTCATTAGCCGGAGGGAGCTCTGGATTTTCCTTCACTTGATGTAACTCCTCTCCCCTCTCTGAAGCACTCAGAATCCCTCTTGGTGACCACGGTTGGACAGTCTTCAACTTCACCTTATTACAAGTGTTGTCTTTGACCTTAAATAAGGCAGGGATCCCCAAAGTTGGTGAGAAAATGTTGGAGGGCGACATTGGTGTCTGATTATTTTCATCATGAGCTAAGGCTGGATCTGCCGTGGTATTGCCTCTTTCTTTGCTGTCCATGTACGCTACTTCTGTTTCTTTCTGAGGAGATGTTATTGGTTGCTTTACAACCTCCGGCTCGCTTTCATGTTCACTCAACGAATAATATTCCACTTCCGTCCTCTCCGAATCCTGTTTTGTGTTTTGTGAAATATTCCGCGTCACTTCATCAACCTCATCCACCTCTCCAATCAAGTTCTCCAGAGAGTGGTACACGTTTGACTCTGTCTCAGTGTTTCTGTGAAGTGCACTCTCTGCAGAGAAGTAGGATGATTTTGAGGACAAGCTGCCTTGATCGGGTGGGCTCTGATTGATGCTTATACCATTTACCAGTAGTAAGGGTGATATTATATCCCTGGGCATTTCACCAAGAGCCTCTGCATGCACATGTATTTCCTCACTTGCTATATTTATTTTGTCAGGTTCTTCTGGCACTAAATTATTAGTTACATTGTCATCTGGTGTTTTTAAATGGTCTGGTTTTAGGGGAGCCTTCCGCTTAACCTTGTATGTTTCCTGCGGCCTGGCATTGCTTTTTTCAAACATGGCTTCCCTTGTTGGGCTCATATCTACTTGCAAGTTAAATGCCTTATTTTCATTTCCTCTTGACTCTGGTGATAAAAACAATCTATTTTCAGATTGTGGGTATTTTAAAGGTGAGATGGACTCACATATAATTGCATTATTCATCACATCCCACCTCTCTTTAACAGGACTGGTTCCACTTTGACCGGCTTCTCTTGTGGACAGGTCACTATCTACTTTTTGTTTTACTGAGCCCGTACTCCTCATCTCTTTTAAGTGTACCTCACCATATTCACACTTTACATCTTCGTTAAAGATATCCTCTTCTCTTACATCTTTCAAACTATCTGTCTCCTTAGTAACACTTCCATCTCTTCTACTCCCTCCCTTTTTGCTCCTAGGCGGAACAGGAGGAGCATCTCCCTTTTTGTCTTCATTTTGGTTCATCAGACTCTCTCCGCTCTCTTCAGATATTTGTCTCACTATGTCTCTCAAATTCACATCTTCTGATTCATAGCTAGGATCGTCAATTTTGTCCATCCCAGGTACCGCAAACCGACCAGCTGATCTGTGAGTCTCACCAAGTGGAGGCTCAGTTTGTGACAGGATCTGTCTCATGTGATTGTGGTCTCTTAAGTTACCTAACCTCTCTTTTAAATCTTTCTCTTTTAGTGCCACAGTGCTGCCATTTTGTTTGTCCATGGCTTCTGTCATAGATTCTTTCATGGCTTTCTTACGTTGCTGTACCCTTGTTACATAACTTTCATCAGCGTTCTCATCAAATATTGGATTTGAATCCTGCTCTGTGGATCTATTCTTTCTCTTCTGCCTGTCTGAGATGATCTCTTCAAGAGCCATTTTTGCTCTGTCATAGTTGTTATTTATAAGTGTTTTGTTTACTATGACGTTATTGTCTACCTTTGTGAAAGTCTCATGCTTGTTCTGATCCTTCTCTTTCTGTGAAAATAGTTCTCTCTTAAACGTTGTGTTCCCTCTCATAGACAGCATGCCCTTCTTAATATTCCTCAGCTCCCTTGAGATCAAATCATTCTTAGCCCTCGTCTCCTCGTCTATGTTAATAACACCTGATGTGTTCTTTGTGGTGTCCAGAACACGATCGCCAAGCCTTGCTTTCTCCAGCTCTTTCAAAGCATGCAAATCATTAATTATATGCTCGCTGTCTCTAAGCGACATCGTCTCCTCATCCGCTTCCATTCCTGTCTTCACTTTCAGATCACCTTCCTCAAACTCATCTCCTTGTTCATCATCTGTCTCTGCATATCTCTGATATTTTATGTAATTGTTCTGTCTGGCTGAGAATACATGTTTAAGTTTGCCCTGTTTCTGAAGCGATTCCTTTTCGTTTGGTGGTAGATCTAATTGTGCATCCCCCGAATCACCATTAGTGAGCTTGTCCACATTATATGTTTGCTGGTTGTCAAGAGAGAGTTGAATATCAGATTTAGCAAAATTTCTCTTTGGAACTGGCGGGGGCTCTTTCTTGACAATACCTCTTCTGCCGACCATTGTTGGTTCATTTCTACTCTGAGATAAAACATTGTTGTTTTCTGGCTCAGAACTCTCCCTCTTGCTGACAAACATTTCTTTTGAATAGAACTTCATATCTATTTCTTTCTCTCTCAGTTCTTCTGTGTCTGCAATGTGCTTATTCATGTTACCTGAGTGCGCTTCAGATAGAGCTTTGTGTTTGGCTGCATTAATTGCTTCCCTTGCTGCTCTGATCACGTCTGTTGTACTTATGGATTGTCCACTAGTACATTTTTCCTTAGAGCTGAAGTATTTTTCTTTAATGTCTTTCACAGGTCGTTTTGCTTTGTCTGGTACATTTGGTGCTCTTTTCCCTACTGATACATTTGATGACAACCCCTCTTTCTCAAGTGCATCGGGTGCAAATATGGGTGAACGATCTTTGTTGACATTTAAAGTATTTGGTGAAAGCCCTGTGTTTTTTGGCAGTTCTTTTGGAGAGAGTTCTTTGTTTAGCGTGAGTAGTAAAAGTTCATTTGTCTCAGTCGGTTGGTCTACATGTATAGGAGCACCGGGGCTCAGAGGGACTAGAAGATACTTCATGTCACTGTCAACAGGGTTGGCTTTCTTGTACAAATTCAGAGACGGGTAGTTCTGCTTTTTAGCCTTGGGATTCTTTTTTGAGTGTATAAAGGGGGAGATGGGGTTCTCCTCACCAAGACTACCTGCAGCCTCCCTTTTGGTTTGCAATAGATTTGATAACAAATAATCATCTGAAAGAGGTCTATCAGTATCATTCTTAGTATGACCAAAAGTTGGGGTGCTGTTAGATTCCAAAACAGGACTGCAGACTGTCTGTCCATCTTTTAAAATGGCAGGAGTGCTTAAGCCTGACGCATAACCCTCAGAGAAAGCTTGTGGGTATTTCAGATGATCTGATTGTGGAGATTGGATGCCACCCTCAGGCACTTCTAATGCTTTGAATTTAGGAGGGCTGTAACGGCTTTTCACCCTTTTCCTGTTGTCTTTGAGGTTGAAGAGGATGCTCGAGGCGAGTGCTTTGTAGCTGTCCCGCTTGACTGGAGGTTCAGGGGTCAGTTTGGCCTCAGAGTGTGGTCTTAGTGGGAGGTCGAGTGCAGAGAGCGAGAAGACAGTTTGGAGGATTTCTGATGTTTCTGTCGGTTGTCTGGAGGGAATTAGGGGAGTCATCAGCTGGCAGATGCTGAACGGAGTCGATGCCAAAGAGCTGACTTCCTCAATTGCTTTCACCTCCACAGATCTAGCTTCCTTTTTGACCAACCAAGGACTTTCATCCAATGTTTTTAAACAGTTTTCCTGAGGTGGTATCCCAGGCTGATTGAGTGGAATCACACTTCTTGCCCGGGACCTGTTGCGCCTCCAGGGGGCAGCACTCCCATCCCCTCCTTCTGATGAGCACCTCTTCTCAGCCGGAGTGGCTGAGGGCTTTGGCAGGACTTTTGGCGGAGGAGGGGGAGGGATGGGTTTAGGAGCAATGGGAGGAGGGGGCTCAACTGCCGCTTTCTGGCCTGACTGTGCCTCCTCTGTATGCAGAGTCTCTTTTCTGTGTGCCTCTGTCAGCTCCTTGTAAAAAGACAAGTCATACCATTTAGGTATATTGTCTGTGGGGAGAATAGTGGTGTCCTCTTGGCCAAAGGGGAACCGGTTAAAATCTCTCCATGTTTGGAAAGGGCTAAACTCGCTGTGGAGGAAAAAGTTTTTAATGTTAAGTTTCCTGACTTTAATGGTGGATTTCCCATTTTTGCTCTTTGAGGATTTTCCTGAGGGAAGAGCAGCATCTTTGCATGTTTTGCTTGATGAACCATCACCAGAGTGAAGCCAATGATGGTCCTTGTAATGTCCATCTGTGAGATTAGTCTGATAATCCGAGGAGAATTCCGATAGCTCTCTTTGGATGCTGCGAAGTGCAGACTTATCCCACGATTCCCCGTTAGAATCTGTTGTACCTCCATTTTTGATCAACATCCCGTCACAGCTTTCCTCTGTGGCACTTAATGATTTCAGGAACGACGACATGTGGGATATATTCTTCTGTTGCTGCTGTTTCCACGGCTGGGCATAGTTCTTGTCAGTTTTGCTTTGCCCTTGGTTTTTAGATTCCTTGTGATGACTCTTTTTAAGAGGATCCCCCACTAAAGGTTTGTGGCAGCTGAAAGGTGAGTATCCATACAATAGCTCGTCATTGTAAACCGCCTCATCTCCAACGCAGAGACTTCGAAAGGCCCGATCGGTGAGAGTGCTGACCTCACGATCGGTCTCGTCCATGAACAAGTCGGTGAAGCCGTTGGGGAAGCGATGGTGGAGCATGCTCCCCACCCGATGGCTCATGTGTCGCTTTTCCACACAGGTCATGATGTCAACAGCCTCCTTTTGGTCTCGTGCATAACCTGTCCTCCACAGCTCCTGCAGCTCTGTCGATCCTTTGGTTTTTGTCCAACTCAGGTTGACATTAGGGAAGTGGTGGGATATGTAAACTTCCTAAAACAAGACAGTGAAAAAAGTGTCAGTGTTCAAACTTAGTAGTAAAACCAATCGTGTCACTCACTCATTGTAAGCAGTTATCATTTCAGAATTTGGGAATTTCAAATATTCATGAAAAGGTTGTTTGATGAATATAATGACTATAAAAGGTTTTGAACTCTGTAGTTGCACTGATGACCTTTATGTACACGACATGTGGCAGCTTCACCCATGCTGTCACTATGCAGGCAGCAGACAAACACTTCATGCCATGCGCTTGGCTATTTTAAGCACTGTATTCTGCCTTAAGCTGTGAGCTCTACGCATACTGTTAGTAACTATGAGAACAGCTCCTAGTCCATTTATAGAAACCTGATTAGAAAAGATGCTCATGTTCATTGCTCATGTGTGCATTTCAGCTTTGTTATCTTTTTCACATTTAATGGGTTGCTATATAGACAATTCCTCTGTAAAGCTCCAGAACAATATTCTTGCCTCTAAGTTTACACCACAGAGCGGAGGAAATGTAAATCATCACATCAGTCACAGAGCGCCTCAGCAGCTGCTCGACTGTAGCTTACTTTAGCTATCTGGGTGAGGTCTTAGAATAGCTCATTAACCCATTTATGCGCCCTGACCTGGGAGCATAGCCGCTGGCATATAACTCAACTCACCGACTATCTGCTTAAACATGACTCTCCTTATAAGCAGATGAGGTTGAGACAAATATAAACACAGACATCCAATGATTCAATGGTGTGTTTGATTGTATCTGTACATTAAAACAGTAGTTTGAAAGCAAACTCAGTTGCCAAGAGCCGTTCATGTTCACTGTCAAGGCTGATTTGTATGGCGGTAGGTGTGTTTACAACAGCCAATAAGACAAATTATTATCATTCTTATTATTGAAAACTAACAACCGGGTAAAATTGCTAGAACGTTTTGACTTTACTGTATCTTTAGTCTGACTTGCAGAATGTTTTGGCTTTCCAGGAGACTTTGGTAGCCAACCAACAGAGATCAGTTAGCAACCACGGTACTTTCCCAGCATCTGCTCGTGTATTTATACCCGAGGAATGAGGTAGCCCAGTTAACTATACTGTATATAGGCGCAACTATTGTAATATTATCTTATATTTTTCCCTAAAGATGTGTAAATATTAGTGAAAATGATTTGACACTATACATGTGTATTGATTGTATAGGCCCTTGTGCTGTAGGTCTTTTTGGACAAATTTAAAACTTCTTCTAAATAGTATTCTGTCCACTGTCCCTTATATTACCATAGTTATTACAGTATTTTTCATGTCTTTGTAAACATCCATATAACCACACTGCTCCCTCACCTTGGTGATGGGTCTTTCATGCTGAGTGTAACCGTCCAATCTAGACTTTGGTATCAAACACAAATCCTCAATGTAGAATCCAGTGTGGAAACCTGCTGAGAACAAATTCAGCGGTTGTCATTCATGGTAAAAAAAAACAACAACAAAGAAACAAAGAAAACTCACCAAAGTGAGTCAAGCCTTCAGATCCATGTTCCACTGTGGCCAGGGTCCTGATAGCGAGCTCAGAAGATCAAAATAGACGCACAAGTCGGTGTGGCCAAACTAAGCAGCAACACAGGACGCAGCTAGCTAGCTCACATTGGAATAACCAGTGGGTGTCGAGTGGCAGGACAAGGCAGGCCAGCAGGATGAAATGGACACTGTCATTGGTTATTTTTGTAACTAAGCAGCGAGGGCTGATTGGCTCCCTCGTTGACCATTTTTTTAGGCACCTTTGAAAAGATGTCAATGAAGATGAGGCATCGATACTTTGTCCCGGTGGAGACAATACAACTGGGTGGGGTGTACTTACCATTGGCTAACATTTAGCTTGTGACTAATTTTGCCTCTGTCACCCAGAGAAACAAGCTTTCTGATATAGCAGATTGCATCACACAACTTCAAATTAGCGTAGCAGTCCCTGGAGAGAAGAAGTAGCTGGAGGTTGCTGTTCCTCCTGATACGAGGGGCTGGGCTCATTCTTGTTGTCCAAGCTCTGTTTACAAGGCCGTGATGTGGACATGAAATTGTGTGACTGGGTAGTCTAGTTTTAGGACCAATGCAGCTGTTGTTGCTATGAGATTAATCTGAAATGGAGGGAAGCATTTTGTTGACTTGATACCCTTGGTGAGTCAAAGGATGAGGTCACATGTGAAGGTTGACGCTGTGCATTCCTTAAATGGAGAAAGTCGAGTGTTTAATAAATAGTTTGGCTCAACTTGTCACGAGAGAACAATATGAACAGCCCGCTGCCTTTATATAGCATCGCCATCATCTGTCGCATCTGTTTCAAGAGAGTATGAGAACAAAATGTGTTTTGAAAGCGTGGAATCACAATAACTGTTGAGCCCTCATTGGACGCAACAACAACTCAATGACTCCATGGCCCCTTCATCCACAGTGTGTGGCTTTGCCCCATCAAGGTGCCATATTTAAGCCGGTCTATTTCTGTCATGTTGTATTTCAAAAGGTAACAGCCTGCCTCTCTGCCGACTGCCCCTTCCACACTGCAGCAAAGCAGTCAAATTCTAACCTTGCACATGTTAGTTGACTGGCTTCAACCAGAAGCACAGACTCTCTCCTGCAAAAAGGTACAAAACTGGATGTAAACATTTACACAAATCATTTCATTATTCTCTTGTATTCCAAAGAATATAATGATTGCACTTGCAGACAACGTGGTGCGTTCAACAGGGAAAAGTCCCCGCATTGTTTTGGGGAGATAGACTTACTTGCTGAGCAGAGTGTGAATATCATGTTGTGAGGTACTGTATGTGAGGGCATTTCCCTTTTACTGTCTGCACTCATGTCTTGCCCAGAATAAGGCCTCACATGGGCCTGCCCCCGCCCCTCCTCCTCCAGCTCTTTACTCACCTTTCTCCCTTTGCCTCCAACACCCAGTGCTTCAGCCAGCTACACAGTTATTCTTTTAGTCCTTGCCAATAAGCTAACTAGTGCTACAGAAGGATGAGCCATTGCAAACTGTAAAACTGTAAACTTGAAAGATGGCTGATTGTTGTTTCTTGTCTGCAACAAGAGTCCGAGGCAAGTTCATAATTTAAGGTGAGCCAATGAGTGAACTATGTTAGCAGATCTGACCAATAGAGAGACAGACTCTTCAAAGTGCACAAAGCAACACGTGCACTTTCTCACTCGCTTGACAGACTTTATGATGAAGCTGTGTTGTTATATTTTGCAGACTGTTACTGAGCAAACATTTGGACAGAAGAGACATGAGTTATCTGTTATACCTTTTCATTTTTCAGTTTAATCTTTTTCCTCAGCAGACAGAAAGGTGAGTAGGACAACAGACACCGCAGACTGAAGTCCAGTGCCCTGGGGTCAAGACTCTTTGTTTGTGCCTTTATGACTGACACCCACAAGTGTTGTGGTCGGCTGTGAAACCACAGGGAGCCTGCAAGCAGCCTGGCTCATGCTCCTTCATGCCCACTGAGAAGTGGGACAGACAGGCAGACAGGCAGGCAGACAGGCAGGCAGACAGGCAGCCAGGGTAACTGGCCTTCAGGACTGACAGTCTAGTAAACCCAGGTATGGTAACTCGATAGGACAGCTGAGGCAGATAAAAACCTCTTCCTTATGTCAATGCATCCAGATAAGTGGGCAGAATAAGCACAAAGGCTAGCTGTGTGTTGTGATGGTAAGATAACGTTGGACGAAGTTTAAGTACTTTAAGTAACAGTAGTAATACCAGACAGTAGAAATACTCTGTTACAGCTAAAAGTCCTGCATTCAAAAGTTCTCATGCTGCACACCGACCCATTTCTGAATAATGTCTATTAGAGGTTTTTCAAAGTGAGAGGCGGACCTCCCCAGAGAGACACCAGTAAATGGAAGGGGGGGGGGGGGGGGCAGTCTCTTTAAAACCCCTGATATATATTAATGTGCTCATCACTTTAGTGTTGCAGCTGCTAAAAGAGGAGCTTATTCTTTACTGTAACCTATATATATATATATATATATATATATATATATATATATATATATATATATATATATATATATACTGCCGTGTAGCTTGTGAATTTCACCAAGAGTTAAATAAAGTTTTATCTTAACATTTGATTAATGATTGGGGACTGCAATAACTGATACTGGCGGCCGACCAATCAGAGGAGAGCAATAACACGTGACACCATCATCGCATGAAGAAGTCGAGATGTTACACAGCAGACACGCTATCGCTATAACGTGAACCTGGACCTTGACCTTGATGTTTTATTGTTAGTAATAAATCTGAGGAGTATCAAGTCTGCCGTGGAAACATCTGGCCCACAAATCAGTCAGCTGGTACAAGCTAAAAACACCTGACAGAATATACAAACTTCAAACTTTTCTTTACTCGTCGATGCTAAACTGTGTCCAGAACTCACATCAAGATACAGTCTGAGTGGAGGATTGACATCTGGATGTTGTAGTTCATAATATTTCTGGTAAACTGCCCTATGAAGCTCTAATTAAGACCAAAATCAGACTTTTTCACATCTGTTTTACCATATTACGTTATTATTCCATAGAAATGTATCATTTCTGTGAAAACAACATATAAAACTACAAAGTAGAGTTAAAAAAAACTAACTTTAGTAACTGCACTCTCGGATATGAAGCTGAAGCTGTGTTACAGCTAACTTGACAGCTAACATAAGCTAGCTAGTGAGTTAGCCAAGGCTAGCCTTAGCTAAAAGTAAAATTACTTGATTTTCCCCAAGCTGTGTCTGACGAGGGTCAGACCGGCGTCATCTGACCCGAGTTCAACCCGTCTTTTGTCAATTCAAACCAAACCAGTCGGAGCAGGTTCATCCCTCGTCATGAAATTTAAATACGACCTGGGAGCAATGCATGACATACCTCAGGTGAACCCTATTTTGTGTTGCTGCCAGTTTCAGGCTTTGTACCAAAGCACATCGATGTAAACATGATATTGTTTGTTGCAGTGAAGGTCGTCATATTGTCCGTCTGCAGGACTTTGTATCTTGACTTTGGGCTGAGCGTTGAAGCCGCAGAGCGCTGTCAGACGGCCCATGTGCTGCTTGCTGGACATGACACATTATGTAAGAGGTTGCGCTCTGGTCACTGGAAACTTTATCTCTCCCAACACTCTGGCTCACGGGCTGAAATGACTGTAGACTGATATATAACACATAGACTGTCTCATGACAAGTCACAGGTTCAATCCCTGCCACAGCCAACACTTTGAACTCCACTTTACGACCTTCAGAAAAGGTGCTCGCAAAAGCGTGTTTCAGAATCTAATACAATCCTACAATATGCTGACACAAGGATTAACGAATGAATGAAGTTATTCAGTTTCCTTGTTTATTGATAAGCTGATTTCTGCTGAAGCTGCATTTACTCTAGTTCTCATTTCAGGTCTCACATACAGTAACAACAGGCCGGGTCCCAGAGCTACCAGAGGATTGCGACTGGGGTTGTTAAAATGTAAGATAGCCACCAGCTGAGTGTGCATGCTCTGTTTCAGTAACACCCGGCTGCACGCTCAGTCAGACCTCCCCACGCGCAGTACCACTCCTCTGGCTGTTGGGGTCTGAACAGGAGCCGCTCAACGGTAGCTTGGCATGGAATTGATCCTTTCTTTATTTTTTCCTTGCCTGTCTACAACTTAAAATCCCACTCTAGACATGGTGGACGTCAGAATAAGGGTCTAAAATCCCAAGATCGATCTTTTAATATGTCTCTTCCCTGGATGCATGTTCGTCTCAAGAGGCCATCCTTTGGTTCTCTGCACGACGGCCACATGAGAGACGAGCTGCACAAAAGCGAAGCCACATGCACAATTTGCAAAATAATAAGTAAGCACTGCGGAATACTGCAGGTGCTTGAAAGCATCACTTCATGGTGACATATCATTGTGCAACAGTCCGTACTGTGCAGACACTGAGCTCCGTGTTCTCTGATCTCAACAACACTGAAGTGTTTCCTGCTTCCTGTCTGAACGGTGGCTTAAAAATATTTCACTGGAAAAAAAGCGTGTTTCAGAGAATCTGCCGCTGACGAGTGTGAGAGGAGACGGAGCCGACTGAACAGAGGAACCAGGCGGGTCAACAGGTTACGCTGGACACACGACAAGTTAGAGGTGATTTCTAATGAGTCAACTGTAACACCTACAACATGACTCATATAACAAACTGGTTGTTGAAACATTCATTCTGCAACAATAAGTGAAATACTCAGTTGTTTGTTATTCAATTCTGTGTAAAGTTATTTCATTTTAAAGCAAAATCTTAAAGGGTCAGTTCGGCTGAATGACATTATCTTTTTAATTATCCAACCTTCGTGTTCTCGAGCCGTTTAGATACGTCATGAGCCAGAATCTTAATCTACTTGGTACCTGACAAACGTTTCCTCTAATCGTTGCTCTTTTTCACTAAACAACTGGATGATTCAATGCATTTAAGGTCTAGTCCACAAGTACAATGTCATGTTGTTGTTTTTAAAGGTAGATTGTTATGCGTTTTGGCCTTTTGTGAGACTGCACAACTGTTTTCAACATTGCTGCCGGCTCACACACAGACAATAGACGATGCAGTGACAGAATCTTGACTCATATTTGAACAGCGTCGCCTAGTTTGACAGTTTGACGCCGCGTTAGAGATTCCTCGGCTCTGATTGGTTGTTTCTGGACAATTTTCCAATCGCTCATGTTTGTAAAGTCACAATTTGTTGAAGTGTTTTGTTGAAGAAGTGAAACTTTCACATCGACCAGCAGTAACCTCAACGATTCCCGGACGTTCTGGATTCAAATCGTAAACACCGGTGACGCAATGACATTTTCGGAAAGGATCGTGATACCATGACTGAGAGTTTAATCTTCCACGGAGTAAACAAGTTGTGAAATCAAACATCTCCTTCCCTTTCATACACGCAGACATGCTGCAGTGCATCAGGAGGGCCGAACATGAGCTGGTGAACTGATGTTCTGTCCTGTCACAGGTGTTACGTTGCATCTTGTTTGTTAACGTCCGTCATGCCTGCTGCTTGTTTTGATTTGCTAACACACGATATATTTACCTTGTGATGGAGAAATTAAAACTCACCTGGAAGAAAACATGCTTTTGGTGCTATTTAAAACATGTTTTAGTCGTGCGCTTCAGCCTCTTGTGGCCGAAATTAGTATTTCAACAACAAATCTTTTTTTTTCATTTGGCAAAGAAAATGTGTTTTTCACCTGTTTTACAGATTTAACTAATTAAGTCATAAAAAGTCATAAATACAGGAGAGAAAACAATTTTGCATTTTTTTGTCTCACTTACGTCTTAGGGCTTCCGTACAATGTGCTTTATATGATATATAAGACTTGTTGATAATTACAGTACTGAAATAATACTTATTGTACAATAAAAACTAATGTAATAATCTATTCATGTGCTTTTTGACAATCATCTATGAATGACATTTCTGTAAATACACAAACTAAATACTTTGAAGTGGAAAACTAAACTACATCCTCTAACTTTCTTGTGTTTTGTTAATTGAAGGAATCAGAATCTACAGGTTCCCACCAGAACCTTTTTGTACTCCACAGCTCCACATGCTCACTCTGAGCCATCTCAGCCAATCAGAACATCCCGTCGAGGCCGTGTCCAATGGCATGCGACGGTAAAGGTCAGGCAGAGTGATTTGCAGGATGTTGTAAATCCTGCGAGAGGCATCTGGGTCAAAGGTCAACCGGGCTGCCTCACGTTTTGTCACACAAACCCAGATCTGTTTTTCCCTTGGAATTTAACCTCAATAACACGTACCATTATAGTTTTCTTAATAAATATGTAATAATTCACTTTTATTTGGCTGTGGGGAGACGTGTCGCTTTAAAGAGCCTGAATATGTGTTTTTGTGTGTTTTGTTCCACTGACACACATACTGCACACGGATTAATTACTCAGCAAAAACACTCTCAACACTCTGGACTTCTAATAATTTCAGACATTTTCCACAAGGGGGCGATATGTACCTCCAGGAAGAAGTCCAGTTTCACATCTGAGCACCAGACGAGCCTTGTAAACAATTATTGGAGCTTTGATGACTTGTTTTTATGTCAGAATATAAACTGATAAGAACTTTTCATTTCTACTGTACCTTCATCTCAGCTCCTAGTTCTTGTTGTACCTCTTTCACCACGTGCAGGATCTTTCTGTATTGAAAGAAATATCTTAGGCTTGTTCGTAATGCACTTAAAAAGTAGAAAGTAGTTCAGAGAATGCAAACCTGAATAATCCTCACACTCTATAATCGTTTAGTCCGTAAAACGTCAAAAAAGTGTCTGAAAATGTCCATCACAACTTTACAAAGCCAAACGAGACGTTTCAAATGTCTTGTTTTATTCAACCAAGTCTAAATACCCCGAAAACATTCAGTTTACGATGATACGTGACGAAGACAAGCAGGAAATCTTCTCATTTCAGACGCTTTAATCGGAGAATATTAAAATTGTTTCACTGTTTCTGCTTGAAAAATGACAGAAATGATCGATTATCAAAATAGCTGCCAAACAACGATTCATTTTAAAGATGGATTTATTAGAAATATACAAACACTATACGAGCAATATGATCAATTTAGTAGCTGTTCTGGAGCTTTCATCATATCACATGTTCTTCATCAGTAGACTTCTTGTCCATGTTGGCTTAAAAGTTGAGATTTAAAAAACCACCTGTATAAATATAAGTTTAATATAAATATACATTAATATAAAAGCATATACCTTAACAACTCATGGAGCGTTGCACTTAGTGCACCTTTAATGCTCAGGCTGCAGATTCAGTGTTTTGAACCATATGATCTGTATCATCCTAATCAGGAGTCTGAGTGTGCGGCCCAGTTTGTGAGACGGCCTCCTCCAGCCCACAGATGGATCAAGAAGAACCAATAAAAAACCTTCTCTTATATCCCAGTAACCCTGTAGGAGCTGTGCAAACACAGAATAACAGCTAACAGATGTATTCGTCTCTGTAATGAACAATCCCCACAGAGAGCTGCAGCTGTGGACGTCCTGCTCACTGCCGGCTTGCTAAGCTAATGCTACTCCTCTTTTAAAAATATGTTTATAATAACAATGGATCTAAAGAGACTGCGTAATGTGAAAGGTGTTGCAGATAATTATCACCCAACTCTGCAGTTTCTCTCCTTTTAGCATCTTTCAGCTGCTTTTACAGCCGCCACACTTCAGTCTACCGGCTCTCATTAACCTCGCTTCCAGCCCCAGCAGGCAGCTGTTCTTTACACGACCTGCCCAACATCAGACGGCAGACAGTTAGCAAATAGCTGCTGAACATAGTAGAAACTTTAGCAGCTAAAGAGCCAGATATTTCCCTCAGGACGTGGTGGAGACCAAAACAGAGAGACTAAAATGTATTAGGTGGAAAGAAACAGAAAGTGAATTGAATGTTGCTCTGTGTCTGCCTTTTTGTGTCTTTCAGCTCAAAGTTCTGCTTTTACAGCCCACAAACTGTACTCTCAAATAGTTTTAGCAAAACAAGCTCAGATAAAAATATTTTTTAAAGTGTGCACAAGCTGCCCAGCACCAGGTGAAGAAATCTGAACCTCGAGCAAGCTAGCCAAATGTTTTTCTCAGAGCTGATAATAAGCAGGATAAATGCATCAGTAAAGAGTTCAGAGCCCCAATTTGGTGAATCCCAAAGCACATTGTGCACTGAATGCTGAAGGTTACAGCACTTTGGTAAAGTGGGAGCGTCTTTGTCTAGGGAACAGCCAAGTTTGGCAAGCTGTCGCCAGACTAGAAGCACTTATGTGGCCCCCGCAGGCCGTCTCCTTTATTATCTGTAAATCAGAAGTGTCCCAGATCCTCACAGCGCTGCTCTGAGGTTTGATAAAAGCCAGCAAAGTGTCCCAAAAACCCAGAGCTGACAGAGTGCTGGACAACGATTCACTGTGGGATCCTGTTACACGAGACAAGAGATGAGTGGAGATAGATGTAGACACACACACACACACACACACACACACACACACACACACACACACACTAATAGGGGGTGAAAGCAGGAAGAGCAACCATACCAGTTTAACACTTGAGGAAACTGATAATTTAACAACTTTAACTCTTGTGCTTCACTTTAAAAAAGCTGCTATGATTTTCCAAAAAATGCTATAAAATTATTATATATTCGTTTTATATTCTCAGTTAAATCTTTTAACCAACTTCAGACCGTATGATGAATACCAAATATTCATTCATCCTCATTAAATGGCTGTTTTTTAAGGAAGAAAAAGCAACAAGAAAAAGGATTAAATGTGGAAATAATCTTCATAAAATGTTCTTCTTCATCATTTCACTGGTGACGAAGATGGCCACACACAAACACAGACTGCAACACCCCCCCCCCCCCCTCCGTCTCCCCCTGTGTCAGCATATGTGTGTGTTCCAAAATAAAAGCCCTGACGTTGGTCTGCGCCCGCTGTCCTCCACAGCTGGAAGTGTGATTTGCTCGGAGTCAATCTCAACAACACACCCCCCCCCCCCCCCTCCACCCTGCACAGGAAATTACATTTCCCATCCACTCGCCAGAAGTGTGTATGTGTGCTCACCTGTCTGTTTCTGTGCACGTACATGTGTGTGTGTGAGTGTGTGTGTGTGTGAGTGTGTGTGTGAGTGTGAGGCTGCCAAATGTGTTTTGTGTGACATGTGCGGGGGAGGGGCAGGGGGAGGTTCTGAGTAGAAACAGAACGTTGTTTCATATTACGCTCCTCAGCTGAGGGGGGGAGAAGGAGAAGAAGAAGAGGAAGAAGAAGAAGAAGAGGAGGAAACTTAGGGTTTCTTTTCTTCAGAGGCATTTCACTGGGAGTGTATGGAGGCTGCAGCCGTGGAAAATGAAGATCTCCTCTGTGGTCTTCGCTCTCCTGACTCGAGCACTGCTTGGAGGTAGGAAAAGTTGATTTTGCTTCATGGAGACAAAATGTTTTCCAATATTTTTCTGAGAAACTTTGTAGAAAAACAAGTGAGAATCAGAGAGGATGTTGGGGTGATGGAGGACACATAGATTTGGTAGATAAGATGGTCTGTTAACTGAAACTTCGTTATAGACTGTGTAGTTTCTGCTGAAGTAAATATAGTGCCAAGCAGGACTGTGAGGTACGCTGGCAAGAAAATAACAAGTGTATTAAAGTAGCGTATGTTTGCAGAGATGTGAGGGGATGAGAGGGGATTCAAAGTAAAACAGAGCACTTCTAATTTAATTTATGGGGATTTCAGTGAGCTTCTGTCAACACACATTATTTAATTGAACAGTTTGAAAGTTCAAAGTCAACATGTGACACCAAAACAACACTTTTCAGCCACTCAACTATATTTCCATTGTTTTGTTCTGTCACTCAAAACTAAATGAAAGACAAAACTGTAAAAATAAATAAAAAATGTCACTGATTTTAATGACACGCAGAGCTCAACGCATGTGAGCGGTGTGACAGTCAAATGCTTGTGTGTCGTGGAAAGTGTGCATTGTGAAATTGCGCAAAGTTGTAAAACAGATGTGTGATACATCGTCATGCAACACATGCAGCAGTAAAGTTTGTTCCTCAATCTTCATCCAACGTATGTCGTCACGTGCCAAAAACATCACTCCCGTCAGCGTGACTGTTACTCAACACCGACCCCACCAGAGATGAGGACCGTGTGGATTTCAGATTTGACATTTAGCTTTAATTTGTGCAACAAACTTTCACTATATTTGTTCTTTCTTGGTGCTTTCAGGCAGTCATTAGAGACGTGTGATGCATACCAACTTTCACACAAAGGAACTTGTTCTTACTTGTTCAGTAATTTGTTATAAATGATCTCAAGCTTTCAATATGTATCAAGTGATTTCTTTCCCTCAGAATTGACAGAAACCCAAAGTGAATCCCACGACAGTATCTTTGTCTTATTATTCTTAGCACTTTTAGGACTTCTCCTCCATATTGGCTAAAGAGTTAATAAGCAGCAGTGAACAGATCTTATAGTTATAGTGAATACTCAGGTTAACATTTTCTAACAGGAGACCAACATTTAGTTGTCTCATGTCTCCAAATACTCTTAACGTTGGTCTCAGATTGACTCGGTGAGCGTGTCTGCTTTTAACAGAGTAGCTATCCATCTGTGGCGTTGACGAGACAATGGAAAGACAGGAAACAGCTGAATGCATTTAGAGAAATGTCGTAACTCTGTCAAAATCAAAGGGCTGCTGTCACCAACGTGCAGTCAAAACAAGCGAGGAGCCTGACTTCACACGTGTTTCAGGGTTAGACAAGACATAACATGCATCCACTTCTCTGAGATCTTTTTCAGCTTCTAAGGGATTGGGTATCATCAGATATGGGGTACATAATATGCTGGAAGGGCCAAGGCCATTTCCATAAGTAAAAAATGATGATTTCGTGATTCGGATCCTCTCCAAAATGTAATGGGTTCTTTCTTGGACCATGCTACACCCTTCTACCAAATTCGTAAAAATCGTGAGATCATCCGTCATCTTGATTCTACTTCTGTGGTTCTAAATAATAACTTGTGGAACTCTTCTGCAGATTTGTGTTTGGCCATTAACGTCACCATCACCCCGTACCCCTTCACGGTGGCCCAGGAGGGTCAAAACATCACACTCTCCTGTGTCGTGTCCCAGCGGCGCCGCAACACCGCTTTACCGGTGGTGAAATGGACCTTCCTGCCCGAGGGCACGGACCGGCCGGAGGACGAACTCCTCATCGCACGCGTCAACATGAGGAAGGCCCGTTTCTACGGCAACTACACAAAGAGTTTCCCGTGGCCCAAACTGAAGCTGACGGTGGTGAAGCAGGGGAAGATGTTTGATCTGGTGATCTTGAATGTGTCGGAGGGGGACCGGGGGCTCTACATGTGCCGGGTGCAGGAGTTTAAAAAGCACCAGGACCGCTGGAAGGCCTGCGTCAAACTGCACCGCCGCTACCGAGCTCAGAGGTGAGGGCTGAACTGTTACACTTTCTCCTGTCCGTTTCTTATCGCTGGAAGATTTGCCCAACAAGCACTCTGTGAGCATCACCCTGATTCACAGTTGTTGAGTTGCAAAAGAGTGGTCTTAAACTTGTGCATAGCCTAGTGGTCTGATGGTACGCCTTCCAAACCAGAAGGTTGAGAGTTCAATACCAGGGCTGCCACCATTGTACCCCTGAGTATTTGTGTGCCCGTAATCATTATGTGTTGGTTATTGGTCTGTAACCTTTAGCAGCTCATTTAGAGTTTATCAGGAAGGATTCAATAGATAAAGATGCAGGAATGTGTGTACCTTTAACTATTAGGACATTGTTTCCCAATCTTGGTGGCGGAACCCCATTTATGATTGTCCAATATTCAAATTAGACTTTACCGTTTTAAACTTGGTGTGTTCAAACCGTCAATCAGTGTGAACTTATTAAGTTAAGCATAGTCGTGATTTTAGTTCATTCCATGTCATGTTTGTCATTTAAAAAGTATCCAATAGCAAAGAAAGTGGAGTTAGTACTATTGGATTCTTGAGCCAACGTTGCGTATCCTCCGCTCTACTTCACTCTTGGAAGAAGGAACCAGCAGCTGAAGCCCAGTTTCTCACAGAATGACATCACTGCTTCTGATGGTGCAGGGCGGCGACTTAACAGCTATTTTCTGAAACCACAACAGAAGCAATGACAAATACTGTTTTGATAATAGTACGACCACAAAAAAGGTTTGTTTTACGCAGATGCCAGGTTTGTCTGCAGAGATCTTTCAGAACTGTGACTGCTATTGAGCAGCTCATGAAACTGTTTGAGGCTTTAGCTGGATATTTCTGAAAAAGCATGGATGCCCCGTTAACTCTTTCTCTCAGGAATTAAGGCTTCAAGACTATGACTGGAGAGGGAAGGGGCCTAACAACTCTTTGTGCCAACTCTCTCTGTCAAATGCCTCCAAATGGGGCAATGTTCAAAGGCTTGCAGACCTAAAGAGGCGCCCCAAGGAAACCCACATTTTGATAGTAATACACTAAAGACAGCAGAAAAACGATTTGTCCTTGGGGAGCAGTTCTGCCTCTCCAGTAGTAGCATTTTCTCTCCACCACAACCGGATGATCTAATCCATCTGGCTGAAGAGGCAGTGAAGTGGGTTCTCTGAGCACTGTCCTGCTTTTGATTTGGGATGGGAAATGTCCTCGGTTAGGAGCAAGTTTGGAGATAAAAGGATCCTCCATCTCGATAAGTTGCGGCTTTTACTAAAGTAGTTGATCTTGGAGAAAGAGCAGAGGGAGTGTGAGGTTTCAATGCCACCGCTGGCACATTAAACGTTCACACAACGGAATGGATGACAAATCCACCGTTACCAGATACTGCCCAACCATCCCTTCAAACCAGAGACACACTTAAAAGCTTTGTGAAACAGCTGACTCGTTGTCAAATGAAGAGTCCTGTAAAAGGGGTCTTTAATATGCACTTAATGGCTCAATGCACAATATTACGTTTTTTTATTGTCATCGCGATAACAGCTTGCGCAATAAAAGCAATCGCGAAATATTGCGATATTGCACTCAGGATGTTTGTTAGTTGAAAGAGAGTATCAGTATCAGTATTAGTATTATTATTATTATTATTATTATTATCATTGTGATATTCAACAACGTTAACACATATTGCATATTTTCCTCATATTGCGCAACTCTTATGGCAACACATGATAGCGTGCTAAAAAATTTAAATTGGAGCTGCTAACGTTAGCTGAAACTGTACTAGACAGGACTGACTTCAAAAGAATTGGGAAATATTACACATTAGGTGTCGTATTTTATTTATTTTTTCATTGACATGCTGACATTTTATGTTATACCAGATAAACACACTGTTTAATCCATCCTTTACACTTTTGGTTTTGGTAAGGCTAGAAAAAAAGACAAATTTAGAGCTTGACAGTTACAGTTGCTTCGATATGATTGGACAATCACAATTCAGCAAAGGGGTTTAAGTGAACAGACACTTGCTTTGTCCCGCATGTGTCTACATGTGTCAGTCAACAGGAGTGGGTAGTACTGGAGTTGGCTGAAGGTTCAGTCAGTGTTGTGTGACATCAAAGATCAGCAGAAAGCAGTTGGAGCATCACAAAGAAAGAAAATTCATATTATTTAAGGTCATTGCTGGAGGACTGTCAGTGTTCAGCAACACTAGACGTTGCTCACCACATTTTCCATGGAAGCGTTCCAACAGACTTGTGACTTTCGGGGTGTCCACAGCCAAGTCTGGACCCGGGCAGACACAAAGTCCCTCCTGAGCGCTGCTGACATTGGCCCTGACAGACAGAAGTCCAGAGAGACTCAGCCGAATCGGAACAAGAGATAAGTTGTGCTCAGGACGGTGAAGTTTGAATGTTTGTCTGCAGTCTAGTGGGCAGCTGGCTCTTAATATCTCTTGGTCAAGGATGTGGAGCGCTATTTTCATCCAAGGAAGTGCCGGTCCATTTTGGTTTCAGAGATATTATTAAAAAAGCCTACGCTGACACTTTTGAACGGAAACTGCAATTATGACATGAACGGCAATACATGTAGGAAATAAAACGGAGGAGTGAGAGGAAGCTCAAATATACCTCCCTTGTTTCGCCGCCTCTTGCAATGTGGATATTACATTGGTTGTTTATGGATTTAGATATAGATTATTCTGTTTGCGACCCTGTTTTGCTGCTTATACCAACAACATGTGCTTAGAATTTCTGTTGCATATGACAACTTAATGTGTGTAAATCCTTTTGCTTTTAAATGAAATGGATGAATAAATATTGGAGATTGATTTCTTCATCCAAAAGAATGAAATTCGGAAAACCTGATTTTCTGAGTTTTAAAAGCAAATGATGTGTGTAAATCAGTTTAAAGGTGCACAATAAGGTAATGCACTTCCATAAAGTTGGGGGGGCCTGTGGAAGATGTGGAAAATCAAAGCAGCTCATTCTTCTTCTTCATATTCCGAATATCAGTTCCCAGTGTGCTGGCTGCTGCGCTTCTCTTAATGCAACTGTTCAGCATCCTGTATTAGACCTTTCCAACATTTGTAACTTTAATTTAAATCTATAAAATTCAGGATAAAAGTCACCGTAAGAGTTCTTGATACACAACAATCTGGATCTGGGTTGAGTAATTCTAATGGACGGGCCGAAGCTCCAACAACACTGGAAAACTGCACTAGTTCTGCCCCGCGGAGCAGCAGGCGCTGGTATTTCTTCCCAGTATCCACACCAACGGTTGACAGCTATGATAAACATCAGCTGCACATCTGAGGGGTTTAAAGCCCCTCTGGGACCATCGCTCCTAGACCCCACTTCACATAAGAAACAGCAGATGACTGAGACTTTATGTGCACAAAAGTGTGTCTTTGTGACGTCAGAGATTCCTGTGGTCGGATAACATTAGGTGACCAGGTGTTTCCACAATCACACAAAACTCCCATTACTCTACTTACTACTTCTATAATAAACACGCACAGGGGTCAGAGGGTTTGGTGGAAGACGTCGAGGTAGAGCACAGTATGGACGCAGCCTCCTCTTGGCGTAAACAAACTGAAACAGTTTTTCTATAGCACATGTGGGCGACTGCAAGTTAAAGAGAGTCCTTGGAAAGAGCAGGAAGAGGTACACGGCACACGGATGTGGCATGAGTGTAAGTATAGCAAGAACATGGAACTCTGGGTATTGTTTTGGCAGCTTCACAGGAAGCCGTTCTGGGGTCACATACATCTCTTTTTTAGAAGCCCACAACACAGGCCTGTTTATCGCCATAATAGGGACACAGTGAGCAAATGTACTGAAAGATGCAAAGAGATGGAAGTTAAGGAAGTAAAGGGGTGAATTATTCAAAGCTTTGTTAAGACACACAGCGTCGCTCTGTACAGACGTTCATGCCCCGTCATTTATAAAACAGTACATTAGAGAAGAGAGGGGGAAGACACAGAGGGTCAGTCTTCACTGCAGTACATGTCTGTGTGTTGATGTTTACAGTGTTGGGTTTGTTGGGGCACAAAAAAGAGCCACAAATCTGAAACGCAGTCAATGCAACTGTGTGACTGTGAAGAACACAAAGTAGTGTGTTCGAATGTTTCCACTGCAGTGCGACAAGTCTTCAGCCATTCAAAGTTTAAAAAGAAGCCATTCTCTAGATGAGGATAAAAGTCGTACAGTCCACCAGATTAATCCTACTTCTGATTCTTCCAACATGTACAGCTGCTGCCGCTCTGACAGAGCTGCACAGACAAAAACACTATTACATTATCAACATTATCATCATGGATGTTATCACCATTTACACTGTTAATAGTTTACTGGGAAGGCAATTAAATCATCTGTCATTTCAAACAAGTGGGAGAAAGTCTGCTTCGAAAGAGATTTCACCCAGAGACTGTGTTTGTGCCATGCACCAGTGCATTTGCTGTAGTCTTACGACAGATAGATGAAAGTGTTTTTGGTGTTTCACACAAGCTTCGCCAATAACATAACAGCCAAACGACATGTAAACTGCTGAGTGCTAACACCGCAAGCCTTGCGTTGAAAAATGGAGAATATATGGACGTCTAGAAATGCGACGCAAAATTGGAGCGCACGCCAGGCTATTGCTTTACCATAAGAAGACAATGTTTTTTCCAGCAGTCCATTTATGGCGAATGTCTTGGTGAGATCGGGGCCTTGAAGTCATGCTTAGACTCTTGCAAACACCTTCATGGAACTGGCTGCAAATATAATTTAATACAGAAAATCATTCCCAAAAGGAACTGATTTGAAAAAGTCTTTTTGCAGAAGGAAGGTTCTGGTTGGTGGATTTAAGCTTTTGTTTTAAGAGTTTTGCTTGTAGGTTTCGATCCTTCAGTTGTGTACACAAATAATCTCCTGAAGTACTTATGCTCATACCGTGTAGATATGTTTTGCAATCATCCGAAAAAGTCTCACAGCAAGTTTGCCAGTCAGTCGGCACAGCCCGTCTGTGGGAAAGAATCCAGCCGGCGTGGCGAGCCTGCCTGTCGTCAGCTTCTGGTGGTTTGGGGTATTTCAAGATGCCCTGGTGGGTGTCAATTCACAAGCTTCTTACCACCAGCGCAGCACGAGTACAGCGGTGTTAAGACTACTGTGGTCACAAGGGGTGGAGACATGAGTGAGTGTGTGGGGCGAGACTCAGGTTGAGTTTGAGACATGTTTTCTCAGACATTTTAGACACAAGCAGCACATAGCTGGGATTCTCATTACACAGATGAAGGCAGCATTCACGTGCCTTTCATTCCCCACTGGTGCTCATATTGGATGTTTGGGTTGTCGAGGTTATCTGCTCTGTGCTGAGATGTGCAGAAGGCCTAAGCCATATAAGCTGTCGCTGAAAAGATTTAGTCACATCGATTTTAATGAGCTTCTCGTGTTGAAGTGTTCACTTTAAGGGGAGACATTACAGGTGAATAGGGTACAAATTACAACCAATAGATATCACTATGAAACTTCCAGTTGATTACGTTACATTTTATTAATACCTTGTGTGTGTGTATGTGTATTAGTGGATGTTCTCCAAAATTGACGTTTTGACATATTATGGAAGCAGAATAGGGCAAAATCTCTAAATTGACCAGTGCATGAAAAACAAAGGTTAAGATTGAGCCCTCTGGACAGTGACTCTGAGACAGGATCAGGCAGGGAGGAGGCCAACCTCAGCTCGTTGTCTTCCTACAATTAGCTTTATTTAAACTCTAGCCAGCGTGTAATCAGGCGGCAGGCAGGCCACAGTGAAGACCATGGACCTTACACGCTTCTCTTCTCTCTCTTTCTTTCTCCATGTAGTGCATGTCCTACCAGCCACCAAGGCAAAAGAAAGCCTGTGGAGCTTGTTTGAAGGTAAGTCATCATATTTATTGTGTGTGTGTGTGTGTGTGTGTGTGTGTGCGTGCATGTGTGTGTGTGTGTGTTTGTGTTTGTGGTGGATTGGAACTGTATCGTCCTTGGCAGGCAAAGATAGCCCAACCCAAAGGATATAGTACAGTGCCTTAAATAGCTCAGCAAAACATGTTCTTCTTTTTTTTTCTTCAGATTTTTGTGTATCGTGAAGCAATAGGAATGAGACTGATGTGCGTGTATACATGTCTTTGTGTTTCAGATGTGTACTTGTGTGCGGTGCTGATCTGCTCAGTTGGTTTGCTGTGTATGTGCATGTTCACGGTGACAGTAACCTGCCAGTACATACAGAGGAAGCAGAGGTTAAAAGGTTAGCAGCAACATTAAATGAACTCCTGGGACCGCCCATTGTTCCGATCGCCCATTAATAAGAAACCCCAATAGTTTGAAAAATGTCCCATTGGACCAAAAGCCCATTTTTCCGACAGCCCGTTACCCCAAAAATGCCTGTTGTTTTCCTGCAACAACCAGAAGGACATGCATAATTATTATGAAGAATGATGTGTGGACCAATGGCCGTTTGTTTTCGGGATAGCGGGCTATCGCATAAATGGGCTTTTGGTCCATTGAGACATTTCTCTAACTATTGGGGTTTAGGAATAAAAGGCCATCGGAACAATGGCATGGCACCACTGACCTATGACCTTTATCAATCTCTACAAGTACAAAAACCTTTGACTCAACAATTATCACCATTTATTATATATTTTTAATTGTGTTATATCTCCGCAGATAACTACCTCTTGGTGAAAAGCCCTCAGAACAGGTAATATTTTCGGGCGACACAGTCTCTTCACACATATAGACATGAAAAAGATTAACAAACGTTCAAATGTTCTTCATGGCACTGAATCTCTGGTAATTTGGTCTCAATCCAGCTCAGGAGAGACCGTCACCAGTGTGGTCAATGTGTCTCCTGCTCTGCCTAAGAAGGAGAGGAGGTACAGGAAGAAAAGGAGCAGAGACTACCAAGAGGAAATACCACCAGAGATACCAGCAAAGGGTAAATACGAGTCTTCGGGTGCAGCACACCAACAGTTATGTTTTAAGGAGCTCATAGTTGCTCATTATTGTACATCTTTCCAAATCCTTTTGCAACAGCAAATACTCTCTTGTAAACCCATGTTGTCAGTGAGGAACAGCAGCAGAAATAGCTGAGAATGAGGTTTTGTTCTGCTTCCTTTCTAAACATGAAATGTGCTGGTATTTAAGGTCAACATCCGCCCCTTCCACATATAAACTCTTGAGTTATGGAGTAGCATGTGGAATGTAATGCATCATATTTTTCCACTGAAAGCAAAACACATTTGGATAGTTATTTTGAGTTCAGTACTCTCTTAATGATCGTCATGATGTGGCTGACTCTTGCTTTGTCCCTTCAGCTCCCATTGGAGACAACACACGGAAACCCAAACTTTTAAAACCACAACCACGGAAAGTAGTGTTGGTGAGTTCTATGCATGCCTTTATTATACATTGTTAAATCATCGTTGTTTAATGTGGCCAAATAATCTACACAGTATACAGTACACCTGTTTTTAACCTGCGTGGCATCGGCCTATATCACTTTGGAGAAAACCTTTCTAGTGCTGGTACATTTTGCCTAAAACTTACCCTACCAAGCAAGGCATTGTTACTGTGCCAAGTATAATGGAGAGCAACCAGCATGTGACAGAAATGCCTGTAATCAAAAGTACCAGAAAAACTCATAAAATGTGCCACATAACCCAGGTTTTATTTGGTTTAAATTGTCACTGGAATAAAGTGACTCTGTGGCGACCCAGCGTTTTAATAGCACAGAATGCGGCAAGAGATAATTGAATTTTGGCAACCTCAACCGAAGTCTCCTGTCAGGTGAAGTCTGCACACAATCTATTTGCTAAACCGAAGCAGTAAAGCAGAAGGCAACCAAGGAGAGGAGAGAGCGTCACGCTGTTCAGCATTCAATGTTAACTCAGTTCAAAATATGTCTGTACTCATAATGACAGAAATCTCAAGTTTAAGATGATGGAGTTCAACATAAAACCTCTCTAAACCTCCCTGCTCATTTTCCAACCACCAATACCACTTCCCTCCATCATTATTTTCCATCTTTCTCCTCCATCTCCAGCCGAAGATAGTGGAGGAGAATCTGACCTACGCGGAGCTGGATCTCGTGAAGCCGATCCCGGAACCCAAGGCGTCGTGTAGCGGCACCGTGTACGCTCAGATACTGTTTGGGGAGCAGCAGCTATGAGAAAAAGCCACACACCACTAGTAACTGTGCCTTATGTAAAAAGTACTGTCTATTTATCGTCTGTATTTTGGTTTTTGAAGGGCAAAATGTGTAATGTCTCACGATAATGACACAATTTGTACATATGATTTCCTTCCTTTCTGAGTCCAAGATGCAAAGGGAAATGTTTTGTATACTGGAATATTTCATGTAGAATGTTTCTTTTGCATCCATGTTTGAATCCTGTGTAGCTTAAACTAGGAGCACAATAGAAGACCGGCGCTGATTTAGACCAGATTTGTGCATCGTGACAATCGGTAAAGTTTATTTCAGTGTGAACAGACTGCTGGTGATTGGATACGTAATCATTAATTTAGTAGGCTGTATGCCGTATATACTGAATGAGTATGCAGTAAGCAGATTTATGAAGGAGAGACAAAGTAAGTTTAAGACATCCGTTGTGGTGACCGATGTGAACCAATCCCTTGTCTGAATGTGATTTACTTCTAGTGTGTTCCCAGCATTATCTGCCTCTAAACATCTGTGTCCAGTGTGTTTCTGTGTCAGATTGCTGTTTATAATGACCTCAACTCCACAGAGTTGATATTAAAGTAGTGATTAGCCTCCCGACCTTCCCCCATAGGCAAGTACGTGAGACCATGCGAGTCCTTTCATCGGGTGCCAACATCAACTTAACAGGCCGTTAGCGACACACACATGAGCGTATAGTTATGTGTAGGCTAAACACCCTTGTAGACTTACTCACACTAAGGCACATATTATGAATCCAAAAGGCTGCAAACAACCAGATCGACAAACAGGGACACTTAAGAAACTGTGTTTGGACTTTTTCACGTTAAAGTTTAATTTAAATCTTGAGGTAATTGTGTTGTTTGAGATGAGATAAGAGCTAGAAGCCGGCAGTAGTCCCACATACCTTTTGTACGGTCCTTTTGCTTGCTTACTTTCCGTGAATCTGAGTGTGAAAGTGCTTAGGCGTCTTTTTCCATTTAATGATCCTCTGGATTCAGGCATGGAAAAGCAAAGGAGAGCTTTTTGAACAGTGAACTTGAAACCCAGACACAAAGGCACCGGATCCCTCCCTTCCCCCAAGACTTCCACTATCTTATGTGGAATTATGGAGCCCTTCACAAATACAAGTTCCTTTCCGCTGCGTGCCTGCTGAAGTCCATGATTTGTCCCCTTTTCGCCAAACGTTACCTAAAACACTACTTATCTGTCAACAGGTAGTAAGAGAGTATTTAGTCACTTGAGCAAAATTATTGGACTCTTCTGTAAAACATTTAAGAATGAACTTATATGTGGTATTTTGAGTTATGTAGGCAATTATGTAACGACTACGTTTAGCTAGCTGGGGACTGCCCATTTGTCCGACATCTATTATTCCAATAACCCAATAGTCCTAAAAGATGTCCCATTGGACCTAAAACCCAAGTGTCCAGAATGTCATGTCCCAGTGCCCCGAAAAGACAATCTCTCCCTGCAACAAACAGAAGCACATGAGTTTTTATGCAGAATGACGTCATTGGACCGTCCCAATTTTCTCCACTATGGCGAAGTCATGCCCCGCCCTTCTCTGCCCTTGATTGGCTAGAACT
Source organism: Cottoperca gobio (assembly GCF_900634415.1). Taxonomy (NCBI): domain Eukaryota; kingdom Metazoa; phylum Chordata; class Actinopteri; order Perciformes; family Bovichtidae; genus Cottoperca; species Cottoperca gobio. The sequence goes on along the minus strand of NC_041373.1, from coordinate 18,685,532 downwards.
AAATGCCTCCGTTGGTTTGAGTGCATTTTTGGAATAATGGGCGTTTGTTTTGGGCTGTGGGACAAATAGGTTTTAAGTCCAATGGGACATTTTTTCGGACTGGAATGATGGGCCATCGGAAGAATGGCCGGCACCAACTAACTAACAGCTGATATTTATTGAATTGTTGTGATGAAAGAATCAGTCTACAGTCACGAAAAGATGGAAGTTATCAATGTCTGTGAAATTATCAAGAAAGTTGTTGTACCATTCATCAGCAGAAGCACAAAAGCTGATTTCCAATATGGCTGCCAGCCTGAGTACACCAACAAATACAGCACATGACAGATTTCTAGCCATCACTGCAAATGTATAACTCATTTTTACTGCAAGCTGGTGGTTGTGGACTTTGACATTCTCTGTTCGCCTGCCTTTACATTACATTGCAATTTAGACCACTAACAACCTCCATTTGTCACCATTCCAATTCTCCATTGTTTTTCTCTTATGCATATTTCAGTTGCACAGTGTGTGTTATATATGAAATGACTCAAAGGGACCTTTCAGTGGCGGGCACAAGTGTCTTAAAAATGCCCTTAGACTGTGAAATGTAAAGTTTCTTCCAGATCACATTGTCCTTAATGGGAGTCCACAAACTAGAACCATGTGTGTGAATCTCCCTCTCCACCACTGCCTTCATCAACATCCCAGCATTTCTTTTCTTAATTGTTTTTGTACATTGTATCTGTAAAGTCTGTATCAGTAAGTCAAATAAATATAAAAATGGATGTGAGCAGTTTGTTGCCAGAGAGGTGTTTTTAAAGTGACGTCATTCTTTGCAGGTCAAAATGTGTCACATGTCAATTGAGATATTCGAACATCTGGATGGATTTGTTTAAAATATTAACTCCTCTGACTTTTTCAATGTTCCCTCAGGATGACTATAGATAACTTTACTCGTTCTGGAGCCAAAACCAAAACGTTGGCAAATCTAAAGCAACAAAATGCAAGCAGGAAATAAAATACTGACCAATCAGGACAAAAGCAGTGAAAGTTCAAAACAAGGCAGTGCTGAGGTATTCAAAAGCAAACTAAAGGTAAAGCAAAGCAAATAATTAAGCAAGCAAATTAACATGGGCAATAAAAGCAGCAGTCAAACAATCAATACATATAAAGGCATTAGAAATGTAGAAATGTATTGTCCTAGTTCAACCAATACAAATATTTGGAGGGATCTAATGGATTGGATTAAACCGTATCTGCACATCTGGCCGTAAACTCTGAAAAACCTTTTGAGTTTAAGTATTGTAAACTGTGATGAAAGCTCAGATTCCCCAGCTACCGTTATTCTTCACCTCGATGTAGACTTAAAGAGGAGACATGAGAGGGGCGCAGCCGTTAGCAGCCTGGATGGGTGTCAGCTCCTCTTGTGGTGGTGGAGGCGCTGTAATGAGAGGTGGGGAGATTTAAACTTCGGGTTACGTTTACTTACAACCTCCAAATTATTTTCGAAAGGAAAAGAGAGAGGAAGCCCACTGCGTGTGTGAGACAAAGGGGACCCCGAAGGTCTTGTAAAAATGTCTCACCCACAAAGAAAACACACAGCTGACAAGAAGACGCAGGCCAGTAGATGACTTAGGTTAGAGGGAAGTTCAATAGTAATACAATATGATCAGTAAGGTAAATAAAACAGTGTTTAAGTGGGTGGGAAGGAGAGGAGGGATTAAAAGTGAGATGTCTTCTTTCAGACTAGCGGAAAGAAAACATCCAAAATACACATTTAGGTGTTTATTTTACTCCACCTTTTCTATTTGTGTTTCTAGACTTCTCCTAAAATCAGCAAAAGTCAGCATTAGATAATGCCTAATATAACATATCTAAACATAACATTTCAAAAAACTTGTAATACAAAAACTGATTGTCTTAATGTAAGTAATCAACCGGGGAAGTTTCACGGTAATATCTATTAGTTCAACTTTTAACACTATTCACCTTTAGCGTGTCCCACTTAAACAGGAGAGAAAGAGGTAAAAGTATTTCCATATTTGGTCAAAGACTTGGACGTTTGGGACAAAATGATGCAGTTTCCTGTCTGAGCGCAACACAGGAGGCTTTGCAGACGCTCCCTTAAAAAGAGCTGATGTCACCAGTAAAACAGCCGAACGAAACCTATTGTTAAAGCTTGCGTGCATCTGCGCTCGTTCTGTCCCATGCATGCCATCATCTCAGTCCATAGAAATACAATGCATAGTAAACACACAGTCTACAACCTAACATATCCTGTGTGGTTACAGTAATGCATAGCTACACTGGCCTCGAGTCAAAAAAGAGAATAATGAAAGACTTCAGCAAGTGGAAATCACAGGAAGTAGAAATTAGCTTAAGGTTTCGGAACTGGATGTCCTGTAAGAACTTGGATCCACTGTTGGACGCTCTAAGGTCACGCAAAGCATAGAGTAAGAGTCTCCAACCAGAACCACTTGGAAGTCACTCATGAGCCTCCAAACAAAAAAAGAAAACAATTGAATACAAAATGCTTCCTTAAAGGAACATTCATATGGTCTGTCAAGTCCAGTGAGTTTACAAATACCCACAGTGTTAGTCTGGTCATTTATTTGAGGGCGAGAACTTTATTTTCAAGTTTTTAGAGGAAGACGTGGAGAGAAAACACAGCTTACTCTGTTCCTGGTGGTTTGCTCCCTTTGCAGCTAAACTGTTATCTTACATTGTTTTAAAGTTTCCCTTTATTAAAAATAATGCTGAATTTGTTCAGCTCCAACAGCTTTTTCATATTAGTCTCATTTGGATTTGTTTGACAGACACGCAGTAACTGATGAGGCATTTCACTACAGGATTAATTACTCTCACCTCTCAGCACTATGATTAACTCTGCTGTTAATCAAAGCCAAGCAGGACTAATGAGAAACAGCCTGAGTCAGTATGGAAGGATCAGCAGCTGTCTGTCTTCCAGCCCTTTGGGTTCCCCAAAATGATGACATCATACTACAATAGCTTTCAAGATTGTTAACAGACAGTGAGCATGAGTCAGGATGAGGTTTCCCCGTGACGATGGAGTTGGAATATTTTGCTTTGTTTTCATACTCTTGCCTGTCATCTAGTGTTACTACAATACTTTTGAGTAACTGTTAAATATGTGTTCTGCTTTTCTTAAAGCTGCTCTTACTGTTATGTTAATGTATTAAAGTAGGTAGTCACCGTGAAGTCACCAGTCGGTTTATAGACTACCATTTTGTGCCGGGGCCAGGTACCACTAGCAGTTAATGCTAGCGCTAGCTAGCTAGCTTGGTTAGCAAGGTGCATCTAAAATTCATGTAAACTGTGATATTAATTAGAATGCTAATTTTGCTGAGCAGAAAAAAATGCATGTTTAAAATGTACGTACTGAAAAAAAAAAAAACAGATGACTTCACCAGCAAAGTACCTTAATTTATCATCTATTTTACTCTAAATGGGACCATAATTTACTAAATCAACATCGTGCTGTATTGAACAAGACTTGAAACCAGCAACTGAGACCATAAACTTGTCAGTAAAATGTTATTAAGGTAATAAATCAAGTGAGAAGTAGGGTCATTTTCTCATAGACTTCTATACATCCTGACTAATTTTTGCAACCAGTGGAGTCGCCCCCTGCTGTCCATTAGAAAGAATGCAGGTTTGAAGCACTTTTCAGACCCGGCGGTATCCCCTTGGCAACTATTCGCTGATGAGATTTTGAACTATCCCAGACATAAATTGTCAATCCTTGGAACAATGTGAAAGCTTCCACCGTTATTCCAAAACAGTGATCGTAGATCACATGCTCAGACCGTCAATTGACGACCAATTTAAATCTTTGGTTAAAATTGTGTAAGAAGCTCCAACAGACCCTGGTGGTGTAGTGGTTAGTATTCTGTGCTCTCCCTGTCTGGGAGTGAGTGTTTTCTTTATACTACTGCCATATCTATACTTACTGGGACTGTATATTCATAGTCTACAGCAGTGGTTCCACCAGATACTTACCTGGTCATCTACTGTTTACATTTCAGTGTATATATTTACTGTTACCTGTTTATAAGCCGGTTATCCATCACAGTATATATCCACAACTTCTGCTATTGGTAAACCAAAAAAGAGCGAGTCAAGGTTGAGTAGAACTATGCGGTACCATGTAACGGAAATGTGTCGTTGAATTATAATTAAACTTTTTCTTTTAAACATATTTTAATGAGCACTGTTGGAGGGAGCCTGAGATCTAAGAATTGCATTCATTGCAAACAACGATATGACAATAAGGAACTTATTCTTCTTACTTACTACGTATTAGTACTTTATTTAGGACCAAGTACTCGCAATGTGTCAGTGTACAGTAGATGCAGAAGTTCGCTTATATTCAAGTTTATATAAATGTGTTTTTAGTTATATGTTCACACGGTTTGCTAAATGAATCCCCTCTGGCTAGTTAGTGGAAACAATTAAGAGTACTCATGAGTAATTACGCATCAATTTATGTCGTATAATTTAATCAAATACACGAACTAGTCGTTACATTCATCATACGCAAACAACTACCACATCAACCACCCAAAAACACTTTCTCAAATGCCTGGTGAATATCCTGTCAAAGTTCATGTTAAATGTTCCTGAATGAAACGTGGACAAACATTTACAGAAAGGAAAGGAGCTCTTTGAACTTGCAGCCCTGAGGCAAAGACAACACAACAGTCACATAGTTAGAGGGAAGGAAAGCCACATCCATTCACAGCTTGGATAAACACATGAATGCCTCTGCCCCCGCGGTGCCAGCTTTCCTAAACATGTCCAACAAGCTATCACTCATCTCTGCACAAAAAGCAGCTTTACTCTTGTTTTGCATTTGAAGGTCTAAACAATAGTTCATAAAGCCATGTGTCTGATCCTGAGCGGGATAAAGCTGCATCCTTCTGGCACCACTGATGTGTTGCTTTTAAAACTTTATGTATCATGTAACGGTTGACTTAGCATGAAATACATGATCGTTTGTGATTCACACGTTTCACAAACAGTCATATGTGTGTCTTTTATTACTGGCTATAGTGGATCACCACGGAAGTGACTCTGCAGATCTAAACTTATTTTATTTTCCTCTGCTCATCATAAACTGTCTACCAAAGCAGTTTCAAAAGGGAAGTGAGAGTTTGACATCAGAGTAAAACTGAGAAGTGGTCCGTGACAATTTACCACCATGTATGATTTAAATGGTTTTGCTGTGTGTTGCTGACGACAACTGATATTGGCCATTTAATCAGCTGATAACATTTGAAGCGGGAAGATATTTAAGCATTGGTTTTTCAATCAAGTGCCCTGTTTCCCCACAACATTGAATATAAAAACCTTATGCATTTGAGGTTTAAGCCTTTGGTAACACAGTTAAACTTTAGGGACATGAACTATGAGTGTATCTGTATAAATTAGCAACAACAAGATAGTTGGATGATGTGTTTGTGTGCAAAACCGTGAAGGTGACCAGCAGGAAAGTGCTTCAAAATGCTGTCAAGCAGCTGTGAAAGAAAACAGGAAGGAAGGAAATGAGTGAGTGAATGAAAGGAAATCCTTGGTTAACTGTGTAACTGAAACACAAGGATGATGTCGAACATGACGTCAGTGTTGTGTCTGTCTTTATTGTTATAGCCTATGTACACATATTTTTTATCACTGCTGGTGTTGCATGTTTTATTTTCTGTCGTTAGCCCACCTTTTTGAAGGTTTAGGACTACAATAGGCTCTTCTCAAGTAGCTAACCCCAGCTAACCTTGTATGAGTATTGTTTAGCTTGTTAGTTACAATAGCTAAACCTAGCTAAGTAGCATTTGTTGTTTAACCCCAGTTAACCCCAGTTAACCCTGTATGAAGGTTGTCAAAAATGCTCTTTAAGTTTGTTTTCTAAACCGTCTCTGGTGTTGTTTAGCTAGTTAGTTACAGTAGCTAAGTAGCATTTGTTGTTTAGCTTGTTAGCTATAGTAGCTAACCCAAGTTAACCCTGTAGGCCTATGAAGGTTGTCAAAAATGCTCTTTAAGTTTGTTTTCTGAACTGTCTCTGGTGTTGTTTAGCTAGTTAGTTACAGTAGTTAAGTATCATTTGTTACATGGCTAACCTAGCATTTGTTGTTTAGTTTGTTAGCTACAGTAGCTAACCCAAGTTAACCCTGTATGAAGGTTGTCAAAAATGCTCTATAATTTTGTTTTCTGAACCGTCTCTGGTGTTGTTTAGCTAGTTAGTTACAGTAGTTAAGTAGCATGTGTTGCTTAGCTAACCTAGTATTTGTTGTTTAGCTTGTTAGCTACAGTAGTTAAGTAGCATGTGTTGCTTAGCTAACCTAGTATTTGTTGTTTAGCTTGTTAGCTACAGTAGCTAACCTGTTTGTGTGTTGTCTGCTAGTAGACTACATACAGTAGGCTATAGGCTATGTTTAAAATGCTAGTTAATGTTTGTAGAAGATAGCAGTCTAATGTTGAATGTTTTGTAATAAAAAATAAAATAGAATAGACCTAAGAGTTAATGACTTTAAAACAAAAATAATTGTCTTCCTTTTTTCTTTCTTTCTGTGCCTTTCTCTCTCTCAGTCTCTCTCACAAATGCTTAGATGTAACATTATACACACACTGCTCATATTTCTAATAATTAGATGTAATCTAAACTGCTGCGTGCAGTGCCTCACCCAATTAGGTCAGCACCATTTCCTCCAGTGTGACCTGCAGATCTCCTGACCTGTATTTCACACTGCTGAGGGAAATGACTCTGGCTTATAGACAATATTATACTGCCGCCTGCTATTTCGGGAGAATTGTAAATAAATAAAGGAATAAACAAAATACATCCTATAGCCTACTAACAAAAGAGCAGGTCTAGTCTAAAAGGCTGGAAGTAAATGAGTTTGGGTTTCGTCTGGAGAGTAACATTACAAACCATATGGCATTTTGTGGCTACTTTTTCCACCGTCTACAATACCAGGGCTGCTTTTGCTTTGACAGACACAGTGGAATCTTACCCCTGACCCAAGCAGATTTTCCCCTTTCTGTGGGATAATTACATTTATTGCCATGATTCAAGTGTGTGTTTACATGCACATGATATTCCCTTCTTGATGTGGTATCGTAAGTGACTTAATTTTAGGTTGGTGCATGCAGACTTACGTATAATAACCAGGTTTGAATAATGTGTTGGACCAAAACTGATTATGACACTTGATTATGATGCCCAATTAATCAGCTACTGCTCTTACTTTTAGAATTTGCTGTTTGAGCAAACCTTAGTGCCATGCATAGTTTTAGTGATGCTATTCTGTAGTTAAAACACACACAAACTGCGCTGACCTGGTTTTATTCAGCAGACTCCATCTGATGCATCTGGAAAAAAGGCCTGTGACAAAAAAGCAAAATTAAGTTACAATACTTATATTTTTTAGTTAAATAAACATTTTAATATTGGTCACCATACTGTAAAGCTGAGTGGGGTCTTGTCAAAATGTCAAATGTAATTTCCATTTTTATTTTAATAGGCTATTGTCAGAGAATGCCCATGCTAGTAGTGAAAAATAAAGCTAATGAATTATCATTTAAATTTCCACCCAATAAATGCATATATCACTGGGAAATAAAAATCCTAGTGTGGAATTACATTTTCATTTAGTCCGACAAAAACTTCCATACAAATAGATGCACAGTTGCTGTTGACGGTCTTATTCCTAAAATATACATATTTATCTCATTTATCAAATGTTTCACTTATTGTCATATTTCCTGGAAACACTCCAAAGGTTCAGTGTAATCTGAAGAAAACCTCAGACTACGACCAGGGCCTGTTTACATGAATAACCGTATCATACGTCGCAAACATCACAATTAAAAATGTTCCTAAACAACAGTAGGACTTGCAGAGATGCTTCACCTTGCAGCGTCTGAGAGATGTCTGACTGGGAAGTGTACACATACAGCACCACCTAGTGGCAGGTAGGAGCTGCTGCATGGCATTCACATGAAGTGAAACGCATCATAGGAAATGCATCAGGTATTAGATGAGTAACAAACAGTATGTGATACATTAAAGCACATATGTCAAACTCAAGGCGGTGGCATTATCTTTGGCCCGCAGGATAATATGTAATTAATATTAGAGCTGGCCCGCCGGTATATTGCACGCACCACTAATACTACAAATCCCACAATGCACTGCCAGTGCGTTGGCGCGTAAATCGAGTGCTCGCGCCACTCTCTCAACAGCATCCGTCAACTTTCAGCCATTCCTCTACCCAAACAATCGCTAAACGAAAGATGGACAGCTGGGAGGAAGCGTGTAGGTCTGTGGATATAAAGGACGAACCCGAAATCACCAAAGCACAACGTGAGGCTGTCGTAAAGGCTAGTTTCATGGTGGCCGCGGCGCTAGCTAAGTCCGGCCGGCCATTGACCGACGGAGAATTTGTTAAAAGCTGCATGATGAAAGTTTGCGACGTCGTGTGCCCAGATAAAAGGCAAGTGTTTTTAAACGTGAACCTGAGCAGAGACACCGTTGCTGGTCGTGTATGTGATCTTGCCACCAATCTACAACAACAGCTGGTGAGGAAAGGAAGAGATTTCATCGCATACTCTCTTGCTGTGGACGCGAGCACCGCCCTGATGTCTGTTTTCATCCGTGGAGTGGACTCCAGTCTGTGCGTAACAGAGGAACTGTTGGGATTACGATCAATGCATGGCACTACTACGGGGAAAGATCTATTTGAAGAGGTATCCAGGTGTGTAAATGACATGAGGCTGCCTTGGGATAAACTTGTGGGACTGACAACAGATGGAGCGCCCGAGATGTGCGGTGAAAAGAGTGGATTGGTGGGCAGGATGCGGGAGAAGATGCGGGAGGACAACTGCACAGGTGAGCTGACAACCTATCACTGCATCATACACCAGGAAGCGTTGTGTGGCAAAGCCTTGAACATGGAACATGTGATGAGCACCTTAACACGAGCAGTCAACTTCATAAGAGCCACAGGTTTAAACCATCACCAGTTCAAGTCTTTCCTGGAGGAGTTGGGTTCAGACTTGCCCGATCACACACAGGTGCGATGGCTAAGCCAAGGGAAAGTACTGAAAAGGTGTTTCGAGTTGCGTGAGGAGATCTGTCGGTTCATGGAAAGTAAAGGGGAAGACACAACAGAGCTCCGGGATAAAGAGTTTCTGTGTGAAGTGGCGTTTCTGTGTGACCTCACCAGCCATCTCAATGCGCTCAACCTGCAGCTTCAGGACCGGGGCAGTGTGGTCACAGACATGTACGCTGCAGTGAGGGCTTTTAAAGTCAAGCTGCGCCTGTGGGAAACGCAAATGCTGCAAGGAAAGTTGAGCCATTTCCCGTGCTGCCAAACTATGAAAGAGCAGGTCTCTACCGCCGTGTTCCCAAGTGCACGGTTTGCTGAAAAACTCAGCATACTCGGTGGAGACTTCACACACCGGTTTGCCGACTTTGAAGCCCAAAAAAGCAGGTTTGAACTGCTCCGTAATCCATTTGCAGCCGACGTGGAAAGCGCACCAACCAACATCCAAATGGAGCTGATTGACCTCCAGTGTAATGACTCACTCAAGGCAAAGTATGTCTCTGTGGGCGCTGCACAGTTTCCACGTTTCATCCCGGACACAATGCCCCAGCTGCGTAGCCAAGCTGCTCAAATGCTCTCCATGTTTGGCAGCACACACCTGTGTGAACAACTGTTCTCTATGATGAAGAAAACATCACACAGGACTCGTCTTACTGATGAACTCCTTCACTCAATCCTGAGGATTTCCTCCGCTCGGAGCCTGACCCCGAACATTGATGAACTTGCATCCATGAGATGCCAGGTATCTGGCTCAGACTAGTGTGCAGCACAGAGCAGCACACTGAGCTTTACTGGGTTTCCTTTTTGCTACCACGGGGAAAGTTTGGTGTTTCTTTGAAGGAAATAATTTGTTGGCTGTTGTTGGCCTGTGGAAAAATGTTTTCATTAGAAATGACTCTGGAGATAGAGCGATACGAAATGTATGCCTAAGCTTTGTTGGTTCCACGTTCAATATGTGCAAGAAGTTCATTTCAATAAGTTTTGCAATACACATTGAACCACTCCGGCCGTCACTTGTATCGATTATTTTAGTGTGTGTGAGTGTGTGAGAGTGTGTGAGATGAAGCTCTCTGCTGTATCATAGTAAAGCTTATTAAACGGGTCAGACTGTATTTACAAACAGCAGAGTTAAGCAGGTTAGTGTACTATATATACTGTAATTATATTGTATTTAGTATATTTCTTTAATTATAATATCATTAAAAAAACATTAAAATGTTGTATACAAACCAAATATTGGAACATTTCTTTTTGAAACTGCGTTATATGTTTCCACATCACACATTTAGCAGTTTATCTTCATAAGGAAGTGATTTATCAATCCGTGAGCAACATTATTTGAAAGAGAACTATCCTAGAAACAGTTACCGTGATCTTTTAAAATGCTCCCCCACCCCCCACTGAACAAAGTGTCCTGCTGCTCACAGCCATGAAGTCTACTGAGAGCAAACAGCAGTTGCCTGGGAACAAAAGAAAACAAATGTCATGTCCGTCTGACAGACAGTCCAACATGTCGGCTCGCTCCTCGTCTCACTACAACCACCGGGCCAGTTTTCACTCGTAGATCTTCTGGATGCAGACGTGTAACTCTCAGGCTGGAGAAGATACCCAGAGATATTACGTCTGGAGTCTCTTTCTGTCTCCTTCCTGTGTTCAGCGTGCTGGATCTGAGGAAACACTCGTTAGTGCGTAGTAAGAAATCAAAGTTTCTTTATCGTAAAATCATTTGCAAGAAATGTGTTCAAAACAATGTAACAGAAAGATATCACCATGAAACTTCCCGAGCTGATTACTGAGGATTACTAAAACGAGATGTGCGCCGTGTTTTTAGTAATTAAATAGATTTATGAATGATATATGAACAAACCCCTCTGTAACGTAGTACGAGAATGAAAACAGACACTACGAGTTAACAGGGTAACATTTATTTTACTAATAGAATCAATAAACCTTCAGAGACTCAAGTTTTCTGAAACGTAAATCTGTTATCTACAGAAGCAAATAGAAATGTGGATGTTTTCTTTCCACTAGTCTGAAAAAAGACAAGCTCTAACTCTGAACACCGACCCGAGCATTAATGTCGTGTCGCAGCGTCACTCACTGTCCTGCGTCTCCCTGCAGAAGGATGGCCAAAGGGAAGAAAGCCAAAGGGAAGACCATCTCGTTTAAAGAGGCTCAGAAATGCGTGCACTTGACGCTGGACGGGAAATGTCGCCTGGATCTCAGTTTTAAGGAGGTCGCCGAGGTGCCGAAGTGCCTCCAGAAGCTGTGTGACATGGATGAAGTGGACCTGAGCAGGAACCTGATCAGAAAGGTCCCGGACTTTATCAATTACTTCATCAGCGTCCGGCTTCTGGATCTGCACAGCAACTACGTGAGTATGAGAGAAAATATTTAAACATTAAATATTGTTTACAGAGTAAACACTTTTACAATACGTATCTCAACATGAGCCAGATCTCCACTTCAGTAGCACTTCCTTCCACCAAACTCTCCACTTTCATTCCTCTATATTCTGAAGCTTTGTTCACACGTCACTCAGCGCCTGATGAACAGCTGTTTGTAGATTTGTTCATGGCTTTTGACTATTTTTTGATTTATGAAGTGATCCAAATAGATTTTCAGATAAGTATCCTCTGTATAATAAACCTTTGACTCTAATACATCATCAAACTTAAACAATAACTTGTTTAAGGTGGTAATTAAGCTTTGTTATTCATGCTACGGAGTTTAATGAGTAATTTAGCTGCAAAATGCCTTTTTATAACTGATTGACAAAGTGCACGTTATAATACATTAAACCAAGAAGAGCATGAAAGAAACGTTAATTCACAGATTACTGGGAAATGTTTGGTGTTTTTACTGCAGCTGGAGGAGCTCCCCGTGACTATCGGCGGTCTCCAGAACCTGCTGGTTCTGAACCTGTGTAACAACCGTCTGACGCGCCTCCCCAGCGAGATCGGCCTGCTGAAGAAACTCCACACACTCCACCTGGGTATGAACCAGCTGGATGCTCTTCCCTCCTCCGTCGGCGCGTTGAAGGAGCTCTGCCACGTCGGCCTCTCTGACAACAGATTCACCCGCTTCCCCGCCTGCCTCACCGGGCTGAACAAGATGCAGAGGGTCAACCTGGACAGGAACCCCATCGCCACTGAGGACGCACCCGTCCGCGAGTCCCTGATGACTGAGAAGCTTTACGTGGTCAAGGAGAGCGTCCTGTGTGACGACTGCCTGGATAAGTGCAAAAGTCAGAGGAAGATGGTGGAGGGTTAGGAAGACAGGAAGGAGTCAAGATGAAGGATAAGAAAGAAACACACACCTTCACTGTAAACTCACGCATCCTGGACCCTCAGGAGTAAAGAGGTTTTAAGTTTGGAAACGAACAGTAAGCAGCTTAACTAAACGTCCATGATGCGTCTGGAGACTCGTCATTTCTATTTCAAAATAAAGTGTCACATGGTTAACATAGATTATCTTAAGGGGGGGACCTCCGTGGGAACAGGGTTAAACATGGAACAGATATCTCCATGAAACCTCCGCAGGTTGATTCTTCATTTAGGAGAAATCTGCAGATGCAAAAACACACATTTTGTAAAATAAACATCTAAATGTGTATTTAGTTTTCTTTCCACTAAAGATGACACGGAAGCAAAATAGCTTCTAACGCTGAATTGATGAATAAATATCCATTAATGTCTTAAATCTAAATATTATGTACAGTACTGCATGTGTTCAGTCTCTTTGGCCTAGAGGGCAGCAAAGACTACAAGAAGCTCCACACACCGACTGTCAGGCATATAAAGGTTTTAATGAGGAACAGCTGATGTGACGTTTTCTTTAATACCAGTAAAAGCATCGATACGTTGTGCTGCAGGAAGTATCACATGTGTTTCATTGAATGATTGCACATCATATGCAATCTTCTCTGACGTGTAAAACCTCCACAGCAGCGTGATGCAAAGTTGAAATCATTTATTCATCATGATCCTAATGTCTCGTAATATCACGATTGTCCTTTTAAATAACCACAAATCCAAATGAAGAAGGTTTTGTTGTTTAATTTGAAATTGCAGGATCACACTGTTGAAGCTGTTGCTTCTGCTAAACTGACGTATTTCATTAATGTCATTCCTTAAATCACTTCAACACAGAATGTTACACATACTCTTATATATCCACAGATCTGTTTTCAACAACCTGTGTTTCATTAAGTTCATGGTCTCTATTCTTTATCTTAAACGGAATAATCTCAGAGGCTTGTCTAGTTGTCAGCGCTGAGTTGAAGAGTGCTGAGTAGACTGGATTAAGATCTCTGCAGATGGAGGCATTAAGAAGCAAACAGCCTGGTAGTGTTGCAGTACAACGTGAGGGACAGATTGAGTTAGGTGATTAATTAAAGCTGTTATTTATCTTTTATTTTACCTCTGCTGCCACAAAATGATGTTTCCCATTCAACTAAAGTGCATTGTCATATATGTTCCGGGGGAAACGTGTTTTCTTCAGGTCACAAAACTACTAAAAAGATCATAGTTTGGCTTAAAATAAGAATATTTGTTACGGTATGTGCAGCTCAGACGTACGGGAACATAATCTTTTGGAGAGCAGGCTGGTTGACAATCCAACCGTTTAAAACAAAGAAGAAAATATAGCAATAGTGTGTTAGAAGTAAAATCCCTGGTTGTATTGATGTGTGTTTATTTATTTTAAGTGTATTTTCCTTTGCTTGCTGATCGCTTGCTCCACCAGCGTGCAGCTCCGTCACAGCTGAACAGTCCGATGCTCTTCGGGCAACGCTCCCGGACACATGGACACCGTCAGTGCTATTGAAAATCAATTCACACACACACACACATATAGATGTCTTTTTGTTTCGCACTGCTTTTCTTTCCTCAGCCATTCCATCAGCGTCTCCATCCTCCCACCAGCTCTCTGTGCGTCAACACGAACGCACACTGGCTGCAGAAGAATGGCTGCAGAGGCGAAGCAATGTGGCCACAAATAGAATCTAATCCATTTGGATTGCATCGCTCCGGATCCTTTATTGGCTCAGATTGAAGCCACTTGGATTTACATTATAAGGAATACAACCAGGAGCTTTCCACAGGCTAAAACTTCTTCTAACCTTTGACATTATTTCTGTATCAAAGGAAACATTTCTTTCATTTAAAGTAAAATAATTCCCACATTCATTTGAAGACATCAATAGTGTTGCTTTAAAGAAAGCAGCTGATGCACTACATCTGCATGGATTTATTTAATAAAGTATATTCATTGGAGCAGCTTTAATGTGCAGCACATACGGTATGACGTGCAGTTTACTCATTTCTTTATTCAATATTGCTGTTTTTAGTGCAAACACCATTTCCTACTAGCTCAAAAGAGCCGAACGTTGATGCTTTTCAGACCGCGAAGCAGCTCAACAGTAGAAACGATGACGTTAGCACGGACATCATGGAAACAGTTACTAAACTTTGACTTTCGAGTACTAAACGAGCACTAATGCGCTCTTCACCGATGTTTTGCAAACTGCATTTGTTTGCTTTTTGTAAGAGAACAACATTATTTTGTGAATAATCTTTTCTAAATGCGCTCAGTAACGTTTCATTAGTTCTTCATGCTTCTCTCCTGCAAGCTGATTGGATGCTGTCGGATTGATTCAAACAAAGTGCATCTTGGGGAATGAACACTGCAGCGTTACATAAATTGATTCATGGCTAATCTTTTAAATAACGTACCTTTTAATCTTTGCTTGGTGGAAGGTATCAAATATTAAAGGCTCAAATCCAAACCTCTGATCGCTACAGGTTCCATTTCAAATAGGAAACGCTTTATATCGTTATAAACGTAATCGTCTCAGTACGGAGAGAATAAGGACATATTTCACATTGACAGCTTGCATCAAGTCACCAGCGAGTGACTGCTTCTCTCTCTAGACGACGTCATTAGCTTCCTGTCTCATTGTGTTATCCCTTCAGCGCTCCTCTTCTGAAAAATGCTGATGTGCAATAACTGTAATCTGACAAAAGGGCTGAGCAAGAGCATTCAGACAGACAGGCAGACAGACAGGCATAAACACAGTCAGACAGACAGAAACACAGTCAGACAGACAGAAACAAAGTCAGACAGACAGAAACACAGACAGACAGAAACACAGTTAGACAGGCAGAAACACAGTTAGACAGACAGAAAGACAGACAGACAGACAGAAACACAGTTAGACAGACAGAAACATAGTCAGACAGACAGAAACATAGTCAGACAGACAGAAACACAGTTAGACAGACAGAAACACAGTCAGACAGACAGAAACACAGACAGACAGACAGACAGAAACACAGTTAGACAGACAGAAAGACAGACAGAC
This sequence comes from Cottoperca gobio, assembly GCF_900634415.1. Taxonomy (NCBI): domain Eukaryota; kingdom Metazoa; phylum Chordata; class Actinopteri; order Perciformes; family Bovichtidae; genus Cottoperca; species Cottoperca gobio. The sequence goes on along the minus strand of NC_041373.1, from coordinate 18,670,067 downwards.
AGACAGAAACACAGTTAGACAGACAGAAACATAGTTAGACAGACAGAAACACAGACAGACAGACAGAAACACAGTTAGACAGACAGAAAGACAGACAGACAGACAGAAACATAGTTAGACAGACAGAAACACAGACAGACAGACAGAAACATAGTTAGACAGACAGAAACACAGTCAGACAGACAGAAACACAGTCAGACAGACAGAAACACAGTTAGACAGGCAGAAACACAGACAGTCAGACAGACAGATACACAGTCAGACAGACAGAAACACAGTCAGACAGACAGAAACACAGACAGACAGAAACACAGACAGTCAGACAGACAGATACACAGTCAGACAGACAGAAACACAGTCAGACAGACAGAAACACAGTCAGACAGACAGTCAGACAGAAACACAGTCAGACAGACAGAAACATAGTTAGACAGACAGAAACACAGTCAGACAGACAGAAACACAGTCAGACAGACAGAAACACAGTTAGACAGGCAGAAACACAGACAGTCAGACAGACAGATACACAGTCAGACAGACAGAAACACAGTCAGACAGACATAAACACAGACAGACAGAAACACAGACAGTCAGACAGACAGATACACAGTCAGACAGACAGAAACACAGTCAGACAGACAGAAACACAGTCAGACAGACAGAAACACAGTTAGACAGACAGAAACACAGTTAGACAGGCAGAAACACAGACAGACAGAAACACAGACAGTCAGACAGACAGATACACAGTCAGACAGACAGAAACACAGTCAGACAGACAGATACACAGTCAGACAGATAGATACACAGTCAGACAGACAGAAAGACAGGCAGAAACACAATCAGACAGACAGATACACAGTCAGACAGACAGAAACACAGTCAGACAGACAGATACACAGTCAGACAGACAGAAACACAGTCAGACAGACAGAAACACAGTCAGACAGACAGAAGCACAGACAGACAGAAACACAGACAGTCAGACAGACAGATACACAGTCAGACAGACAGATACACAGTCAGACAGACAGATACACAGTCAGACAGACAGAAACACAGTCAGACAGACAGAAACACAGTCAGACAGACAGATACACAGTCAGACAGACAGAAACACAGTCAGACAGACAGATACACAGTCAGACAGACAGATACACAGTCAGACAGGCAGAACTGAAGTCCTGTCAGCTCCTCTCATCACCGTTAGTGGATGAAGTCATGGCCCTGTGCTAATTGTCAGTGACAGAGTGGTGAGGGAGATAATGGGGGCAGAGACGGGGTTAGAGAGAGAGAGACAGGGAGACAGACAGGGAGACAGACAGGGAAAACACCTGTCTGCTGTCTCTTCAGTCAGTCACACTTCTCTTCTAATGAAGGATGTGAGCGCTTCACCACGGGACTGTTGCTTATTAGAGTTTAATGAAGTAAATGTGAGAAGCACTTTGAGTTTCACCTTTTCATGAGCCAAAGATGCTTTAATGTTGCAGTCATGTAAGTATGTCTTTTGTTACCTCAAGAGGGACAAGTTATAAGGTGTGTAGACCTACTTTAACTTTATTATTTTTACTTAAAAATGTTTAATTATGTTACATTAAATCAATTGTATTTTTTTGTAGATAATAACAAATATATATTTTGTTAAGAAAACAAGTAATTTGAACACATTTGTGGCTTTTTTACATCTTTATTCTATATATCTACATATATCTGTATAAAAACTTGTCCTCTATCACAGTTCAGGTCGTTTTCTATCCTCACATTGATTTTCTGGAACATTTTTATAGATACAGTATCATAAATCCATATACTTCATCACAGTAATGCAGAATCCATAAAACCATGTACAACGTGATGACAAAATGATGTCATCTAAGTGTATATCACCTCACCCACGTGTTAGTTATATAAAATGTCCTAAATAAAATCTGATTTTAATACAATTATTAAGAGAGGCCGAGTTAATGGTGAGGCGATCAATAAGTCATACTGAGTCAACAGTCGCACCTTCAGCAGCAACGCACACGATTAATATTTTAAAGCTTTTCTAAACACTGGATTCTGCGGACGTGTTAGCACGAGGTGACATGTTGAGCACTACTGCAGCTGCGAACATGCTCTCTAAGCTAGCTGCTACGACCAACAAAGCACAGCAGAACTCACAGAAGAGCTGTTGAAGTTAAATATCATCCCAAATGAAACAGGATACAAAGCCGTAAGTGAAGATTTAGACGTTATCTGTTAAATTGAGCAATATGTTAAGGGAGTCTGGGCTTTAACGGGGGCGTTAGAATATGTTTTGAACTATTGGGGTTTTGGGAATAATGGCCCGTGGATCCGATGGGCAGCTGCCGCGCCTGTAATGGGACGACGTGGAGCTCTAAAATAGGCGTGGAAGCTTGTATACAGCAGAGTCCTGTTGCCAGTGGTTATAGCTTAACACAAACAGAAAGATCTGTGTGTCCTCTTACCTTCCTGTCTCTTCCCCTTCAGTGCAACATCCCATCCAATATAAGGATGACTTTGGGTGATACATTCGGAGGGAAACAACACCCAGAGCCACACCCAGCACGGTGCGGCCGCGTCGCTTTCACACAACCTCAGTCTGAAACCAAACACTGGCAGAGAAGGCTTCTTACTGCTGCCTCATTTTGGCTTTCTGGTGTGTTTGTGTATTTGTGTGTGTCACTCCTCTCTCAATCTGCTTCATCTCAATCACCTCTCTCTCTCTCTCTCTCTCTCTCTCTCTCTCTCTCTCTCTCTCTCTCTCTCTCTCTCTCTCTCTGTGTGTGTGTGTGCCCTCTTTCTCTGTTTCATTACAGCTTGTGTGACCCCATCTCTGTTTCTGTCAGCCTCATTCTGGCTCGATTCTGGTGTTTACTTCATGTGTGTGTGTGCGCGGTAGATCTATCTTTGCATTTGCTGCTTCATTTTAAAAGCTTGTTATGTTGTGTGTGCATGTATGTTATGTGAGGGCACACACACACACACACACACACACACACACACACACACACACACACACACACTCCTCCACCCCCTCTGCGTCTCTCTGCCTCTTTGCTCTGTAATAAGAGCAGCTGCGGTTGACGTGAGGCCAGCTCTGATTCAATTGCAGTGCAGGACTTAAGGCTATTATTCTGTGCACGCTGGAGGAGGAGGGAAGCCCGGCTGCTGTAGCACAGCTGCTAACAGCAACACAGGTCTGATGCCGCCGTGCAGAAGGAACGTTTCTGCATCGGAGTCAGAAACAGCAGAGAAGTGCAGTTTACACTCTGACTGATTGTAACACCTGAATCAAAGCGTCCTGTTGTTTACTGATCTCCCCCGGACAAAACCTCATTAATAAAATGCTCATTCTTAGTTATTATAAAAGTGTTAATTTGTCAAATACTATGGCATAAAATAATTTCTGATCCAAAGCCTGAATACAAAGTAAACTTTAAAGAAACACAAATGAAATACTGTCCTAGAACAAGTTAGGCTGGTTATCTGTGTTACTCTCACCATTATAATTAGATTTAGACACTTCCTTATTTGGTATAACAAACTCAATTACTAAGATGTTGGAGCGTCACAATTGATTTTTCAATTACAGGAAACGGGTCAGTAAACGACGCTTAAAGACGAAAAAGTCCGTAGCTAAGCTAGCTTTAAGTCGACGCGGTGCATCTGCACTGTGATTGGTTAACTTGTTTCTGTGGCATAAGCATTTTAATATGGTAAAAAAAAAGCAGTATGGATTAAATGAATCAACAAACTTACTAAAAAATGACAAAGCATGCATCCCACCGTGCCAACAGTAAATAAAAAGGTAAGCTAATGCTAATGCTTCATTATCAAAGGCTGCGGATGTAACGCTAACGTTGGCTATCGTCCATGTTTCCACCTTGAGTTCAGGATTAAAACAAATCTCCGTCTAAAGTAAACAGAATATCACTGCGTTAATGTTCCCGGAGTAAAAGTACACAACTAACATGGCGACCGCTGTACCCTTGGACGCTCAGAGGACCTAAACATGTATTCATTCGACCAAAAAGACTAAAACTGCAACCAAATCTAAACCAAGCGCCAAAATAAACACTGTGAAAATGTTTCCTCGTGGCGACAAACGTCTCCTTCTCCCACACTGCCACACTCCTACACACTGTCTTGTGTCAGTGACAGGCCGATGGAGCTGGACTCGACACGCGTCGTCTGTCCGTGGAGAGGAAGAGTATTTCTCACCCCTGGTTTGTCTGAGTTGTGCCACTGGAATGCCTGCAGGATGTAATTACGACCTGCTGAACCAGCTGGGAATTTCCCACGTCTGACTTTGAATTGAAGAAAGCATCGTTCTTAGACAGCTAAGAGTGGCAGAGACAGAAACGGTTAGGGAGCGTAATGAAGAGGAAGAGAAAAGGGTGTAGAGACTGACGGATGTGCTGTAGAATTAGAAGGGAGCTGTGGCGAGGGAGCCAGCGGGTGGAGAAGGGAAGGCAGGGAGAACATGAGAGGAAGCAGAGCAAAGATGGGGGAAAGAGTGATGAAGGGAAGGAGGTGGAGACAAGCTGAGGACCTCTACAGCTTAATTAGGTGCAGAAGGAGGAGACACCTGCCAGTTGATCCCCCCCCCCCCCCCCCTCCCTGCTTCTTTCTCTCCCCTTTACAAACATGCAGATCGTTATGAAGAAGCAGGACATAACAACACTTAAAAGCAGGCATCTGTGAGCCGGTGAGGTCCGTGCCCCAAAAACCTCCTCCTCCATTAACCCCAGGCGGATGTATCTCTATGAATAATGTAACGAGGAGGGGTGGAGGCCACTGGGCGTGTGTGCGCGCAGGAAGAAAAAAAGGGGTAGTTCCTCCTCCTCCTCCTCCTCCCCCTTCTCTTTCCATTCTCCTCCCCCGTACACCCAACCCCCTAGTTGCCGGCCGCACTGCAGAAGGTCAGAGAGAGAAGAGGAGGAGAGAGGCAGAGGGAGAGACGGGTGGGGTGCTTGGATGTACACGAACATGCCAGGAGGAGAGTGCGTGGACGAGCGATGACAGCCATGCTGAGCCCAAAGATCAGACAGACCAGGAGAGGTAGGATCGGTTTGTTTCCTTGTAGTGACACACAGGATGTGTCAGTGATGCTTCATCTGGATGCTTACCTGCACTTTGTCTCTTATTATTCTGGGAATATGTTTTGCAGAAACACTTTTTTCTATTCCCCTCACATATTTGTGAATGAAGCGGCAGGTCTGCCCACGCAGGAGAGCTCCAGCTCCAGCATCCTCCTACAGCTGGTCGAGAGGAGCGTGCAGCATCTCCGCTTTCATCGCTGCAACGCTCACACTATCAGCTGCTGTTGCGCATGTATACACTGTGTGTGTGTGTGTGTGTGTGTGTGTGTGTGTGTGTGTGTGTGTGTGTGTGTGTGTGTGTGTGTGTGTGTGTGTGTGTGTCTGCATTGGATGGATGTATTAATGTGTTCGAGTGTGTGTCCTTTCTTCCTTGGCACTAATCTCCATGACAGTAATTATGCAGCTGGATCTGATTAGGATGAAATGAATCGTTGATGTGTAAACCCTCCTCGCTGGAGCGCCATGAAATTGGTAGCAAAGTGGATTAAATCTGTATTTGCATTTTATTAAGAGCAGATTCAACGGGCTTGATGAGTAAGTGAACACAATTAACACTTAATTGATTGCATCATGCTGAGGCAGCGTCGGGTAATTATAGCGAACATAAGTGGCATTAAGTACATGTTGAGTCCGAATGCACAACACTTAATGCAAAGTGCAGCCGTGTTACACTGAAGGTGTTAGAAGTCCCACGCATCCTTGCTGCATTTCTGTTAAGACCGTGGAAATGAAAGCGATGACAGCGACTCTGTGATTGTGCGTGAGAAGCTTCCCCTGCGCACCTTGTGCACGTCGCTGCGGCATGTGACAGATGTAGTGGTGTAGATACTCAGCTGAGGTTAGAGCAGGTCAAGAAAGAGACACAACACTAGAGGATGGCACTTGAGATGACTGAACCTTGTCTGAATGTCAACCAGGACACTCAAAATATGAATCAATGCTGTCAGTTTCATTCAAGGCTGCGACATTCATGAGGCTAGAAGGTCAGTCGACAAATAACTTCAAGAAGCGATTACCTGTTTGACTTTGGAAGGTCAGTGACAAGCTAAGCGTTCATATGCAGAATCTTTAGGCAATGGGACGAGAGTTTGATATCGGAAGGCTTCTGATTACCGTGCGCAGTCCGACACAATGCAGGTGTGCAGGTGTGCAGGTGTGCAGAGCAGAAGTGTCTACGTGTTGTGTTGTGTCGTAGACGTCGTCTCCGCCCGGATATCTGCTGGCATCACTGGAACCGCCGGAATATGGCCCTCATCATCTTTGGACCAACAGCCGATGGCTTCCAAGATTGGTGATAAGATAGATATGCGATATATTAGCGATGTCTTGAATGTGGAGGGTCAGTTGAGAGGCTAACTAGCGTAAACGTACCGTATACGAGCTATGTCTTGTTTGAATTTGGTTAGTTAGCTTGTCTCTTTCTGAGCTCCACTTAAAGGAGCAGTGCGTAGGCTTTAGCGGCTAGGTGGCAACCAACTGAGTGTCGGAGAACTCAAAGAGCCGCTCACTCTGTAGATATAAAGGATTTATTCTAAGCTAATAATAACACCGCTCTTAATTTCAGATGATTAACACTCAAAAATGTCTGTTTGCCAAATATGAAGCGAGAGACGGTTAGCTTAGCATAGCGATTGGAAGCTGCGGGCTCCTCTCCAGCTCCCTGATGAACACATTGTATCTTGCTTGTTTACTCTGTGCAGAGATGTAACTGTGGAAGCAACACATCTTGAGACCTTCCTTTGGACAGAGCTACGCTAGCTGTTTCCATCTTCATGCTAATCTTCTGCTAGTTCCAGCCTCATATTTAGCCTACGGACACGAGTGGTGCCAATGTTCTTATCTAAGCAAGAAAGCTAGTGTGTTTCCCGAGAAGTGGAACTATTGCCTCAACATGATGATGTGGATCTGCCCCTGAGCTCTAATGACATTATTCTCAGGTGAATGCTTCCTACAGTGTCAGTAGAAGAAATAATCTTACAAGGAAACAATTAATCTGCTCCATAAAAGACAAACTGCCAACAACATATTAAAGCTGCATTACGGCTCTCGGTGCATTCCTCCTCGGCTGGCACCAGAAATCTCGTCGCAGCTTTAATTGCCCACATATCAGCTGCTTCATCTCGTGCTGGTTCTTTTTGATCTGCGTTACCATGGTTTTATGATCAAAGTCCTGCACATGTAGCAACACCCTGACATCCTGCCTTTCCGAGGCGTACAGACAGATACTGTGAGCGAGAAGAGCGTGGAGCATGGATGAAACATTCACACACTGACACACTCGGGTAATGATGTGGAGATGATGGCATGCACAGAAATGCACAGATACGCGCACACCCGCTGCTGCACATCAGTTCGGCTCCGCTGCAGCTTTCACGTACAGGCTGTATATTATTGGCCACACACACACACACACACACACACACACACACACACGAAGTGGTTAGCCCATTAATCAAAAGGATGGGCTAACTGGAAGCCACGCACTGATGCACCTGTAACTCTCTTTGCCATTTTCCACGAGCCATAAATCATTACACAACAACCAGATTAATTAAATTGAATTCCCCCAACATGCCCTGTGTGCATGTGTGTGTGTGTGTGTGTGTGTGTGTGTGTGTGTGTGTGTGTGTGTGTGTGTGTGTGTGTGTGTGTGATTCAGCCATCAGTGTAGTGTTTCCTAGCTATTGTGGAGTATTGCTAATGGATGGGCTCTTCTATGATGTGCATAAGAGCCATACATCCATTTCCTGCTGATGATAAATATACGACTCCAAACTGCATTAAGTGACATCATCATGGGGGCCTAGAGTGTGTGTCTGTGTGTGTGTGTGTGTGTGTGTGTGTGTGTGTGTGTGTGTGTGTGTGTGTGTGTGTTTGTTCAAGCATATCTGTGTGTGTGTGAGAGAATGTAGCATCAAGTCCCTTCATGTGCTATAGTACTCTGTTTTTATTTCACATTGTGACGTCACCTGCAGACTTCTTTATCTGAATTTCAGTTTTTGCATTTGTCAATCGTAACAGCACGAGCAGATCCTAAGTAAAGGGATAGTTCACCCAAATTACAAAAGGTTTCCATCAGCAGTATCTATCTAGGACTGTGTTTGCTCGTGTTTGAGATATTTGTGTCTGTTCCTTCACCGCTAACACGTCGGCAAGCTGGAAACGTACAAACGCTCGTCGGTCGCAGAAGCTCTCAGAGCTCCACTGATGACTCCCACCGGCCTTTTGAACAAGCTAGCTCACGTGGAATTAACGCAGTCTCTAAACGGGAACATGCTTTTAACCAAGCGATGTATTTGGAGGCCGACCACTGACTCTTATGTGGAGCAGTTCGAGCTCTAAGAGGTCAAACATTCCTCTCCGCTCGCAGATGGCACCAGAAACAGGTACAAATTACTACTTTTGCTAAACCAAAAAAGACCCGTTCCAAGTAAGTTGAGAAGAGCCATGTGTTGGAAATGCAACACAAGTTATATACAATGGTCTACAGTATACAGTCCCCCCCCCCCTCCCGTCTCCAACACACGCTCATGATATCATGTATGAGCTCATGAGTTGCCGGTCCATCTGGTGTTCCTGGATATTCAGCTCCAAACCCAGAAATATTCACCCATCCATAACCAATCTACATAAATTATCTTTGGCGTACGCCCGGGACGCTGCACATCTGCACACACACGATGTTCAGCCGCCTGTGTTTGACTCAGCTCTTCCCTTAACTACTATCTACTGTAAATGAATGAGCCACAATTGCCCTCTGTTTCGGTGAATTGCAGTGATTATGCGTAAAGTGGGCTTTTACAGTAAAGCGCCTCTTTTCAGCGTCGTAGTTGATAGTTGGAGAGACCACAGAGCAGCTCCACCCGAGCCAAGGAAGGTCTGAATCACTCGGAGCAGAAGGTCCAAATTGGCGCAGTGGTACTGGGTAGTCGTTCTTGGCACACACACACACACACACACACACACACACACACACACACAAGTCAGTTGTCGTGACTCAGGCGTGAATCATCGACCAGTGTATGTTCCACTCGGACAGCTGATGTGTTAAACAGTGGTGCTCTTTTATGCTAAGACTGGTTGTGTGAGGACGCATGGAAAGACACGAGGGACGTGATGTGGAGAGGCAGAGGGCTCAAGGAGGACGGGGAAGGTGCGCAATGATGTTATGAAAAGAGTGAGACACCCAGTCGGGGTTTTACGCTCCAGCTCACACCGCTGGGAGACTCCTGGTGTCCATGATGTTTACAGCACCCAAGTCTCGTGTCAGGTTTCTGTGGACACGGACAGCGTGGCAGTGGGACTACGATCTTGATGGAGAACACACAAGTATCATCTTTAAACTATAGAATAGCATCTTGACAGATCCTTGAAACCCTAGTTTGGCAGTCAGAGCGTTAATATACAACAACGACATCATCGTACGTTGGCTCCCCGTAAGCTTCGCTTTCACGACGCAGCTCTGAGCCACCAGGATCTCCCGCCAAAATGGTGGCTCAATTTACAGCACAAAGGAAGCGCATTAACGGTCGAGGACAACAGGAGGAAGATGCTTTTTGTTCCCCCCCCCCCCGGGAGATATCTCCAGTTACCAAAGATGTTCTCTGTAGTTCCTTTCCACAGGAGCAGAAATACAGCGGACGGTGCAACAACCAAATGAAGTTCTTTAGGCTAACAGGGTGAAATAAAGCCCGTTTTAAACCATTACTCGATTGCAATAAGCAATTAAGAGCGCTTTGCAAAGCATAAAAGATTAACGTTGTTCTCAAGATTAATGCAAATGATTATATTTTTTAAAAATAGCTCCACGGAAGTGTGCCTTTAATCCAAGAACTAATGTATTCTACCAGAACCGCTCAAATGAGGTGCCAGTGATGAGAACAAGGATCCTCTTGTGTGTGTGTGTGTGTGTGTGTGTGTGTGTGTGTGTGTGTGTGTGTGTGTGTTGCATGTGCTCTCAGTAATAACAGAGGAGCAGCAGTGCTGAGCGTTTGGAGGGCAGAGTAAGAGAGGAGTTGACGGGAGAGAGAGCAGAATGATTATTAAAACATGAGCATTATAGATACAGGAAGGAAGGAAGAGAAGTTTAAATCAACAAACAATGAAATCCAGGATTAAACATCGTTTTATATTTATATCCCGTTAACATGAAGCTGCTGTAGTTTTATTTAACAACAGATTTTTATTAAACTCAAAGCAGAACTCATTTTGAATATATGTGCACGACGGTTATTATTTACAAACAAGATGAATGTTTCACATGTAGAAATCATTTTACTAAATTTAGCAAATTGGAAACTACAACTTGTATTTAAAAATAACGCTTCATTCAACACGTCTTGAGCTCAACGAGCTCCTCTGGCCGACAGGAAACAACGTGAAGTAAAGATGACGTGATCTCTCCCTCAGACGAGACGGTACATACAGAACACATCCATCCATCCCCTTCTTCTGTGTGTGTGTGTGTGTGTGTGTGTGTGTGTGTGTGTGTGTGTGTGTGTGTGTGTGTGTGTGTGTGTGTGTGTGACGCACAGCAGCAGGGAGGATGTCTGCACGATTGATTTCTATAAATTATACATGATCATGGAACAGCATCGCCTTGTTGACCGGCCCTGAAGCTTCACTCACTTTTTAAGTAACACGATTAATCCTCAGCGGGTGAAACCGCGCTTCCTGCACGGAATAATATTATGAAACGCCACCGCTCTTGTGGCACAAGGACAATATGAGTATAAACCTGGTGTCACAGAGAGACGCGCTGATGAAGCAGCCATCGCTCTTCTTCAAGCCGTCCTTCACGGAGCTCAGGTTACACACGTGTGTGTACAATGATTCAGTCCCATGTGGTCTTATTATCACAGCTCTGCTTCTATTGGGCTGTGAAAATACAATAAGTCTCTCCCAAGGACCTCTGAAGGTGGGGGGGGGGTGGAGATCCCTGTCACCTGAGGCTGTGTGTGTGTGTGTGTGTGTGTGTGTGTGTGTATATTCCCCTCTGCAGTCTCTATTGTATCTGCTTTCTGTTATTATTTGCTGCCTCTCTGCAGTCCCACTGAGCCTTCATCTAGAGGCGTCTCAGCCCGGGGCAGAAGGGTGTGTGTGTGTGTGTGTGTGTGTGTGTGTGTGTGTGTGTGTATTCATGACTGAAGGGCCCGGCATGTGTGTGCATACAGCATACACAATGAGAGATAACACATTCTTCTATTAGGGAGAAAATGAAAAGATACGAGCCAAAGAAATTGAGTTGAACCACCGAATCAACCCCCCCGACCTGCCCCCCCCCCCTCCCTGTCTGCCTGCTCGTGTGTAATAACGCAGAATACAAACACTTTGATTGGAAGATTGTGAATGAGATTGTTCCTTCTGTTGGAGGATGTGTGGAATGATGGAGATCTTATG